>NC_068363.1:8170619-8255567 GCF_020536995.1 Dreissena polymorpha | reverse complement strand
CCAGCCGCCAATGAATTATTCTAGCATGTAATGTCATGGGTGCCTTTTAACTGCAGCAGATGGTCAAAATGCATTGCCAGCTCTCATTTAGAGGTTCAAGACAATACAAATTTTCATATTTTGGACACAAAATAAGTACTTTAGGCTATTTTTATGGTGGCAATCTGGTCCAAATGGGAGTTTGTAACCAAGCGAAAGAATACAATGCTCATTTGTTGGGGGGGGGGGGGGTTTTAAGCTGGAAGGAAAAGTTAAATTGAACAAAAAACACATATGTAGGCAAGCATTATAAGCTTAGCAATGATGTTCCATGTAGTAACAGGGGTAGAAAGGCAGTTCAGATCAAGGCAGTGTCCTGAAAGGGGTTTCTAGTACTTCTTTTGGGGACACAGCTTCCTGCAGAATTCTCAACACAACAAATATCAATGATTCATGTCACCTTTCTATGCAAAGAAAAAAGAATAAGGACAATACTGTCATTAAATCACTGAATGAGAGAAGCATGTACCAATAAAAAACAAAACAAGTTGCTGAAAGTGCCAAATTTTGTCAAAAAATCCCTCTAAGGTAAATGATGAAGGGGACACTTGCTATAACAATCCTATATTTAAGTAAGGCGCGACACCATTTAAGCCGGAAACATGAATATAAGCATATTGTGAGAAAACAATACCAAAAACAAGCTAATTGTAGGGTAACAAGTAGCAAATCAACTCAGCTGTACTGCATACATGCTCAGGAACACGGATAACCCTGTTAAGTGCCAACTTCAGCTGCCAACAAAGCACGAGCTTTACATGTCAGGACGCGGAACTATCAATACAAACTGCGAGGAGAATTACATGACGGCAAGGGTGTGAGTGACCACAATCCTGATTATGACAGTCTTTCACACCTAAAGCATCATACATATGCTTATTTGCTTGTGTACATGATAACAAAATGATATTATTACCTGTTTTGCCATCAACAACCCTTATCCAGTGGCCCTTGACTTAGTCGCAGACATTCCTCTTCCTGAAAAAGTCAAAATACCCAATAGAAAAAGATAAAAAAATGAAACAAAAACATGCATTTATGTATTTTAAGTGTACTTTTATGAATAATATAAAGTGATAAAATCTTGCTCAATTCATGATTGTACTAAATATGAAGGCTGGCTCAGTTAAGCATCTGCTGCACTGTCCATACTGTAAAAATGCCTGCCATTCCATGTCGGTGAAATGGGGCTCTGTTTGAATGTTCATGCTTTTCGCAAAAGTTGAAGTTGCGTTACTCGATCACGGAGTCCCTGGCGTTGAATTCTAACTTCATGTAACACATTAACGCGACACGGTCAACCAATATGCGGTTGAATTTAAGTCGGAAAGCAATTTAGCCCTTATTCCAATATATAAGGGTGGGGGTCAACTTGAAAAACAACTATTCCAGGTCAAATAATCTGAATTCATGCATTTAATGCACTTATTTTCTTCCCTTTTGCTAAGAAATGACCAAAAATCTGCTTTCCCAGTCATATTTTGCACTTGCAGATGATATTTCATTTTTATCATAAGTTAGTTTAGGTCACAACATACCAAAAGATTTCCTGCACAAATTCAATGTAAAAGCAATAACTTTAACAAAAAATAAAGTCAAACTTTTGCGCGTAGACACCCCCATAACCATACCTTTTCTTAAAGAGCATTCCAAGCCGCAATGATTTAAACAATAAAAAACATAGGTCATCCAATATGTAAGAAAGAACTCAATGCGAATCAGCGGTCACTGTTTTATGGCCATCTTTTTACCGGCATCTCTCCAGTTGATGATGGTTTCCCGCCAACTGTCAAAGTCTTATGTAGTCTCCAACCTAAAAGCAAAACAGGGAATTTGTAGTATACAACAATGTTTTCCCTACCACATGAACACAGAAATATTCAAAAATAAAGTCATGGCAAGTGCCCGTACAGAGAATTGTGTCTTCAAATAAATGAAGATTTTGTTTTTAGAGGGTATAGCATTGAACACCAAAAGTATTTAGTGTATTGTAACCTATAAGAGAAATTTATTTTTACTGAAATGTGTTTTTCTTTCATATTATTATCATCCCATCCATATTGCACCAATATATTAAGTTTGGCTGGATTAGCTGTCCATTTGGCCATTCTGTATCATATTTTCACACGCGGGTGTTTTCAGTCCGAAGAAGGCGATATTAGGCCTGTTAAAGCTTAACTGCCCCTTTAAGATTTAAAGCTGTTGTGTTCAATATCTGCAATAAAATACCAAAACAAACCAAAAAGACATGCAAGTGGGGCTGATGTGTGGTGGGGAAAGAATGAATTTGTTAGATATTTTCACTCTAAGCAATTTTGATAATGTCTTTTTTGTGTGTTTTTTTTTAATCATCCCAAAAATGCCAATTTCAAAGCAAAAACAATCCAATTTCATCCAAGACAATAAACTAATTAGTCAAAATGAGAGATCAAAGATACTTTGAAGTGTAGAAATCAATAAGCTTCCAATAACTTGTTATTTCACACCAATAAAAGTGTAAAATCTTGAAAGCGCCTTGTCGATCGGTGCCCATTTATTTACCAGCCGCCAATGAAATATTCTAGCATGTAATGTCATGGGTGCCTTTTAACTGCAGCAGATGGTCAAAATGCATTGCCAGCTCTCATTTAGAGGTTCAAGACAATACAAATTTTCATATTTTGGACACAAAATAAGTACTTTAGGCTATTTTTATGGTGGCAATCTGGTCCAAATGGGAGTTTGTAACCAAGCGAAAGAATACAATGCTCATTTGTTGGGGGGGGGGGGGGGTTTAAGCTGGAAGGAAAAGTTAAATTGAACAAAAAACACATATGTAGGCAAGCATTATAAGCTTAGCAATGATGTTCCATGTAGTAACAGGGGTAGAAAGGCAGTTCAGATCAAGGCAGTGTCCTGAAAGGGGTTTCTAGTACTTCTTTTGGGGACACAGCTTCCTGCAGAATTCTCAACACAACAAATATCAATGATTCATGTCACCTTTCTATGCAAAGAAAAAAGAATAAGGACAATACTGTCATTAAATCACTGAATGAGAGAAGCATGTACCAAATAAAAAACAAAACAAGTTGCTGAAAGTGCCAAATTTTGTCAAAAAAATCCCTCTAAGGTAAATGATGAAGGGGACACTTGCTATAACAATCCTATATTTAAGTAAGGCGCGACACCATTTTAAGCCGGAAACATGAATATAAGCATATTGTGAGAAAACAATACCAAAAACAAGCTAATTGTAGGGTAACAAGTAGCAAATCAACTCAGCTGTACTGCATACATGCTCAGGAACACGGATAACCCTGTTAAGTGCCAACTTCAGCTGCCAACAAAGCACGAGCTTTACATGTCAGGACGCGGAACTATCAATACAAACTGCGAGGAGAATTACATGACGGCAAGGGTGTGAGTGACCACAATCCTGATTATGACAGTCTTTCACACCTAAAGCATCATACATATGCTTATTTGCTTGTGTACATGATAACAAAATGATATTATTACCTGTTTTGCCATCAACAACCCTTATCCAGTGGCCCTTGACTTAGTCGCAGACATTCCTCTTCCTGAAAAAGTCAAAATACCCAATAGAAAAAGATAAAAAAATGAAACAAAAACATGCATTTATGTATTTTAAGTGTACTTTTATGAATAATATAAAGTGATAAAATCTTGCTCAATTCATGATTGTACTAAATATGAAGGCTGGCTCAGTTAAGCATCTGCTGCACTGTCCATACTGTAAAAATGCCTGCCATTCCATGTCGGTGAAATGGGGCTCTGTTTGAATGTTCATGCTTTTCGCAAAAGTTGAAGTTGCGTTACTCGATCACGGAGTCCCTGGCGTTGAATTCTAACTTCATGTAACACATTAACGCGACACGGTCAACCAATATGCGGTTGAATTTAAGTCGGAAAGCAATTTAGCCCTTATTCCAATATATAAGGGTGGGGGTCAACTTGAAAAACAACTATTCCAGGTCAAATAATCTGAATTCATGCATTTAATGCACTTATTTTCTTCCCTTTTGCTAAGAAATGACCAAAAATCTGCTTTCCCAGTCATATTTTGCACTTGCAGATGATATTTCATTTTTATCATAAGTTAGTTTAGGTCACAACATACCAAAAGATTTCCTGCACAAATTCAATGTAAAAGCAATAACTTTAACAAAAAATAAAGTCAAACTTTTGCGCGTAGACACCCCCATAACCATACCTTTTCTTAAAGAGCATTCCAAGCCGCAATGATTTAAACAATAAAAAACATAGGTCATCCAATATGTAAGAAAGAACTCAATGCGAATCAGCGGTCACTGTTTTATGGCCATCTTTTTACCGGCATCTCTCCAGTTGATGATGGTTTCCCGCCAACTGTCAAAGTCTTATGTAGTCTCCAACCTAAAAGCAAAACAGGGAATTTGTAGTATACAACAATGTTTTCCCTACCACATGAACACAGAAATATTCAAAAATAAAGTCATGGCAAGTGCCCGTACAGAGAATTGTGTCTTCAAATAAATGAAGATTTTGTTTTTAGAGGGTATAGCATTGAACACCAAAAGTATTTAGTGTATTGTAACCTAGAAAACCATAGCGGTTGTTCAAGTGGAAAAACATACAAAATGTATAATATACTGTAACATGTCGGGTTAAGTATTTAAAAAACAACAACAATTGAATAGCAATTGCTAGTTAGATATATTGATGTTTAATCAAAATAATTTATTTCAGGGTCGATGATGTTTTTCGAATTTCATGGTTTAGTCGCAAATGTTGTTTTTTCTCTCTAAATTTTAAGCAGGTTTTTTTACAAGTATAATCAGTCCTTCCCAAAATTATAATTTATTGCCGGCAATGAGGTCCTATAATCATGCAGCCATTTCCGGCCCAGACTGATTATTTCAGGCCCAAAAAGTAAAAATGACGACGAAAGACAAAGATGACATTTTTAACAATATTGAAATATTATCAAATTAATATACAAAGCATGCATTTAATCATTCAGAATTGCCAAGATTTCTTTAGCATTTGTCTCTTCATCCTGGATATCTGAATCCTCTACTGAAGACACATCCTTTGACTAATCTTTCGTTGAATACCCATCAGGCATAGCCTTGGGCGAGCGTTAATAATTGGCTCTAGGAGAAGTGCCCCCCCGGAGAACTGCCCCCCCAAAGATTTTTCACTGGGCGGAAAACTGCCCCCTCACTGTTTTTGTATAGGGCGGAGAACTGCCCCCCTGCTGATTAATAAGGGGCGGAGAACTGCCCCCCTGTCAGAATTGATGACCCGGAGAAGTGCCCCCTAATTAAAGAAATAGCGGTGATATATAAAGCGAGTATTATAATGACAATAACGCCAGTAACTTTCTTGCTATTATGTATGGAAATTGAGTGAAATTTCAAAAGTAATATAAAGTTGTACAAGTAATAAAAGTTATAAAACGGCATAAAATACCTACCTCGGCATGGACGTCGTCACGTCGCCAACTTTATAATCACGTGATTTTCGTCAATGTGAACAAAGAAAAACAAATAACTTTTTGCTAATAAAAAGTTTTCGCGGCTGAATTATTTTATATTTTCCCCGTAATAAAAACAAACAAATAGCATGCAATTTAATCCATCCTTATGCCAGCTGAAAACAATAATTTATTTGTTTGTTTTCGCCAATTACGGATTTGGACGGTTCAATATAATAAACCCGTATGCGGCTTTATTCAAAGCTAACAAGTTCTTAACAATTAAGGTCGGTCCGGTCTACCAATTAAAAGATTAAAAGATCGCGGTACTTATCGTTAACGGTAACAAGTTCTCTGCCTGCCTTATTAGCTGCTAATTAAAGCAACTGTTACCGATTTTGTTTGTTTGGCATGTCGACATGATCTGCTCAAAATGCAAACTGCGGACGACTCGACGGTCTGGCGATGCTACCGACGGATAAGGTGCTAGAAGACATGAATTAACTAAACAACATAAATAAATTGCTTATAAATTCAACTTCACTTCACTTTTTTCTTCAAGTCAGCTAAATTATTGCCTTTGCCTTGCCTATTAATTTACTTTTTATATGTCAATTAACTTTTTTTCCATGGGTCAATACTATCTTTATAATGTAAATTAATTCCGATGTAACTTTTCCTCCATAAGTACCGAGTTGCACGTCTATATTTAGTTGCAACACATTGCCAGTATTAACACGCACGCGTTTCCTGTGTGGATCTCGACTATGTTTCGCGCTCTTATTAAAACACGACTTTTACAAGGCATTCATGTATAGTGAGTGGTGCAGATGCGTACCAAGGGCCTTAAACAGTATTATCACATGCCTCTAGACAATTTGTGTTATTCAGTTCGATAAATGGTAATATACTTGTACTGAAATTAAATTGTTACCGGATAAAATGTGTACGGCGATAACGTAAAATTACCCGTAAGTATTGTTTTCACTACGTAACTAATAACTAATATGACACCGGGGGGCAGTTCTCCGCCCCTACAGATTTGATGGGGGGCAGATATCCGCCTACTAAATTCTGACAGGGGGGCAGTTCTCCGCCCCTACCGATTTGATGGGGGGGCACCTCTCCGCCACCTTTAAAATAAGGGGGCAGTTCTCCGGGGGGCAGTTCTCCGGGGGGGCACTTCTCCGGATACCTTAATAATTAAGTCAACGAAGACCATCTCCCTGTATCATGAGCAGAGCCCCAGATAAGGTTTTGTGAAATTCTTAACGTTGCTACTAGATTTTCAAAAATAATTCTTAACTCTGAAATGTATTCTTAACGTTACTACTAAGTTTTGGAAAATAGTTCTTAACTTTTTTAAATGACCTAAAAATAAATAATAATGATTATTATCATGCAAAAAATTAAAATAAACATACTAGCAACTTTATTTATATGAGTTCAACAGTGTCTATTCAGTTTTACAGTGTTCTGCCGTGGATGCGCCCTTGCGTCATTGGCGCAAAAATTAAAGATTTGTCCCCACCCGTTTTCCGGATATGGGTCCGAGAGCGCACAGGAATTAGTAATAAAAACTAATCGATTCAATTGGTAAGTCGGTAAAGTAATCCAGTGAGTGTGTAATCAAAACGAATTATTTCATTGGATGTGACGTCATTTTGCAGCCAATGGTAAATTTACTTTAATAACACTTTATTGCATGGGTAAGTTGAGATTATAACAACCAATCAAAATGGCGGAAAGTGACCGGCAGAAGAAAACAAAATCCATTTAGTTTTTGTCCTCCGGCAAGTAAACTTAGAAAATATGACGATAAATTAATAACAACACCCCAACAGAGTCTTCCCAAGTCCCAACATCGTTTAGCAATGACAAAAAAACTACCCCTGGCCCTAAACATACGTTCCAAGCAAATTGGCTTCGAAAATTGTCTTGGTCACTGTTTGACAACAACAAAATGACATGCACTTTATGCATAAAGCACAAAAAACCGCCTTTACTATCGGTAATTCTTATTATCGAACAAGTACTTTGACACGCAATGCTGAGTTCAATGACCATAAATCTGTTGAAAGTTTTGTAAATATGTTGACTATTGTTTGACAGTTTTAAAAAGTTTTTAAAAAGTGCATGGTTGAATTAGAAATTAGAATGTTGCGTCCTGTGGTCTTGCAGTAAGAAGAAAACAAGCAAATTTAAGAGTGCAAGTAAAATATAATTAGTTTCTGAAAATTAAATTCTGCTGCAAATATATTTCTCTGTCCCCATATTTTTCCTTTTTGTCCCCACTTTTTTAACCCTAAAGGGTCCCTGTCCCCAACAGTAAAAAATCACGGCAGAACACTGGTATTATACAATTTTATTTTTCAAATACCTTCATATGCTCAAACTGTGCTAAGATTGCATGCCTTCGATGAATTTTTACATATTTCACAATTAAAATGGGTCTCCCCTTCAATCTTTTCAACGATTAGCCACGGGAATTGTCCTTTCCACTCGTTCAATGTTTTTTTTTAAAGTTTGGACCCGTCGTGTCGCGTTTTTTTTATAGCTTTTCTGACTGTGTTGGCAACTAAACATACAACATCGTATATGATCTTTTCTATAATGTCTTTCTTAACATTCAACTTCGGCTCACTTTGCGTACAATATGTTAAAAGCGTGTTTTTGCACGCTTTGCAGTTTTGAGGACGCTCTCTGGGCGCCGCCATTGTTTTTTGACAGATAGACTGTACAGGCCGCTTTTGTTGGAAAGAATGCGCTTTGTTAAACAAACCAGATAACAATTCTATATAAGCAACGAAAAGATCTTTAATACCCAAAAATAACTCAATACAAATCGATACGAACCAATGTAAACATAATATTCGTAACTTGATTTTGTAATTCTTAATGGTACGACAAGATTTTAAAATAAATACGTAACAGCAGTCGTCGAAATTGGCACTAGTCCGACAGCAAAAAACTAGTATTTTTTCTTTCGGGCTTGTAGGAAATCCAATTTTACAAGCCCGACGTGCTTGTACAATTCATTAAACAAAAAAACGAGTTCCACTTTCATTTTCAATATTTATAAACAAAGTTTTGAGCCGCTTAAATCAACAGCCGCTTATGTTTTAACACACTGTGCACACGTGCTGGGCAATCAGCCGATAATTGGATTACTGCGCATAAAGCGCATGGTTTTGTGGTTCCCGGATTACTATTATGTAAAATCAATGTTTTGCGTTGCGTTCGGGACACAGAGAGTAATGGCCGAACAGTTGTCATTCAAGTACGTCGTTGAAGAATGCGAATCTGAGGTAACTGTGATTGACGCATTTGTCAACTGGCTTTTTGTAGAATAACCTGGCACTTAATTGCTTATATATTTTCTGGTGGTTCAGGTTTGCTCTCTCTTTCACATGGATATATGGGATACATTTCTGCTCATTTTTTACCTAAACTTTGTGTATAAATTTATAGTTGTGATTTGATTGAAATCCGTGTTTGAAATTAATTTCTTCTTATTTCAGGATCCGAAAGAGGCTGGCTCAGATGACGAGGAAGCTAACTTGGATGAGGATGAAATTAATAAGAGATTTGTATTGTATTCTTAAGATTGAATAAATGAATGCTTCTTTGGATGTTTTATGTTATGTTTATCTGCATTTTTAACAAAAATGTTTGGGCTAGTAAAATCTGACTCAGGCTTGTTCAAATGCCTATAGTACTAGGCCGACTTACTTGTAGATTCAAATCTGAATTTCAATGACTGTAACAGACTTGAAAATAATTCGTAATTACGAAAATACATGTACCACCCTTATCTGGAGCTCTGATCATCAGCATTCAATACTTAATCTAGCTTTTTGCTAGGCTGTTGTAGGCTACCATACTTTATCATATTTTAATAGTCTTAAAGTCCATCCCAATGCTTTTGAGTGAATTATTTGGATGATTTTTTTTAATTATGGTAGAAAACTTTATTGGTCCTGTATGTAGGTGTGAGTTTGTTACGTAAAAACTTCATTAAATATTTAATTTTACATAAAACCATCGAATATGAACAGCTGTTTGTCTACAGCTGCTGAATGGTCATAAGCTGTAACATCTGCAGTGCTGAGTTTGATCATCATGAGAGTTTGGTTTGGCTCTTTCACCAAATTTTATTATTAAAGATATTAAAAAAATAAAATGAAAACACGATCACCAGTTATATATCTGGATACTCTGTTTTCCTTCGAACTCCTGTGTAGATATTGTCAGATCGCTTCGAACTCCTGTGTAGGTGTTGACAGATCGCGGGAAGATCACAATGACCTGTGTTAATGCCCTGCTTGCTTACCAATTAATCGGATATAACGGGAACCAAAAGTATATGGTATCGATTCTCTCCCTTTGCGAATCTACTCATATAGTGATGACGTATTGTGTTATTTCAATTTGCATTGACGACGCAGCAAAAATCTTCGGATACCGTATATGCACGTACGTCATTCAAGAAATGCAACCAATGAAAAAATGTTTTACATGATTGGAGTATTCATAAATAACTCGATAAATTCCCACTTTTGCCTTGAAATTTTTCTGGAAATAGCTTATGGAATTCCAAATTTCGCCATAATTTTATTACCGGACACGAGGTCCGCCAATATTAGAATCATTTCTGGATTTTCCAAATAATTATCGGAAAAATCCGAGGACCGACGGTATTTCGGAAAGACTGAGTATAATTCACGAAGCCTTCATGTTTACGACCTATACTGTACATTTCGTTAAACAGTTACTAATGCCGTATTAATTTTCTGAATAGCACTTCACCAATTACCAGTACCCGGCAATGGGAAAAATATTGCTAATTACCCTGATATAAGGTAATATGCGTCCTAAAATCTTCAAATTTAAAATAATAGGTATTTTTATGCCCCCCCTTCGAAGAAGAGGGGGTATATTGTTTTGCACATGTCGGTCCGTCGGTTGGTCCACAAAATGGTTTCCGGATGATAACTCAAGAACGCTTAGGCCTAGGATCATGAAACTTCATAGGTACATTGATCATGACTGGCAGATGACCCCTATTGATTTTCAGGTCACTAGGTCAAAGGTCATGGTCAAGGTCATGTTTGGGGGGTCATATGTCTCCGACTGCGGAATACTTGTTCATTGACCTTTCGACAGCCGATTGATTGACAGGCTTATTAACCAATAAGATTACAGCATAGATTAGGCCCGTTTCTATCCTCCATTTTGTCCGTCATACTCGCCGTTGTCCGACACATAAGCTTATACGTAATTCTGTGTTTGAAACAAAGAAAATGGTTAAAAGGTGCTGTTATGGCACTTGTTATTCAGACACAATGTATCCAGGTTAAAAAATGGAACTACGTTTTTTCCGTTCCCTAAACTGGGTACTAACCTTATAAAATGCAAACGTTGGATTTGTCTTTGTGGTCATCCACACGAACAGCTTAATCTCAACATATTAAGCGATCGCCCGAAAGTAAAACACCTATACGTTTGTTCTAAGGTCGTTATAATAAGATACTACGCGAAAAAATAGAAAATGTAAGTTTTGCAACAGACACGCTATAGAAAACGAGTATCACTTTTTACTTGTTTGTCCTCTATATAGAGAAATTAGAAATGAACATTTAAAACCATATTTTCAAAGGTGGCAGACGTTAAATAAATTTGACATTCTAATGCAGTCGGCTAATAAAAAAGACATTCTAAACTTTGCTAAATATATTATTAATGCTAATGAAATGCGTAATAATAAAGACAATCAGTTATAATTTTTAATAATATCACATAGAATAAAGCATTTTTATTTCTTTCCGTTTAAGTCTTCCGAATTTAATGTAGCTAGTTTTATATCATTAAAAGTTAAGAAACTATTTTAAAATGCGCATGTACATGTAATTATCAATAGGTGCCAATAAATGTCATTTTACACCATATGTGGGCTTTCTACTAATCCGTTATCAAAACAGATGCCGCAAACTGTGAATGACCCTTGACACTTTGATACCCAGTCTGATTAGCGAGGTTTTTTTGTACATGAAAATTCTTTCAACTTCTTATATTTTAAACATTGCAAAAAATAGTTTAAGAGGAAATTAATAATATATTGTGTTTGTTACGTTTTTGACGACATTGACTATGTTATACGATTATAACAATGCTCATGGGTCATTTTGACCAAACGCATTGTAGATATGTGTTATATCGGATTTCAATAAAACGTTCTTTGTCTTCTTATATAATAAATTTACTTACCTGTGCCACATTTGCAATTTTGCCATCGGTTGCAAAATTTACAGCTTTTAATTAAAAAACTGAAACATCTATTACTCAATGAAAAGTATTGTGACAAACGAACAATTCATACTGTATGTGATAATTGGCGATAATTGGCCGACTTTGATTATAAAATTAACGACTTAAGTAGACTAATAAAAAAGTTATGACTATTTAATAGATATGATAATTATATTCAGCATAACTATTCAATGATAATAAAAAATATTGTATGGCCTTTCTGGTATACCATGAGGCGTTTTTGGTTCACTTATGCGGCCTTTTTGGGAAGCCTTTTTGGTAAACGGCCTTTCTTTGAGGGGAGCTAAACACCCATTTGATACATTACATTTAACACATTTTAAATAAAACATGATAGCAATAGAAAAAATTCATGTAATTTGGACCAAAATCATCGGGAATATCTTCCAACGTACCGATTACCAATTCGCGTAGCCAGTTTTATGACGGACTTCGGCGGAGTGACCTCCCTTGAAATCGGGGGCTTGGCTTCACTCTCGCTGTCGAAAGGTCAATTGCTTGTTACTAAATTGCACAAACCTATGTAAATATTCTTTACATGCCTTTCTCGCTGAAAAGATCACTTACTGCTTGTTTTGTTTGTTCACTTGCAGATATTGTGCTTTTGGAAGGAATTGATGCAACTTTCCTTCCTTTTGGGAATTTTTCAGACAGTTTATATAATAATGGGAATTGTATACTTTTTTCTAGGTTGGGAATGTGCCTTTTACGGGTACTTTGTAAAGAAGAAAAAAATGGCTGGGTTTCCCAGTGGAACAGCCTGGCTTAGTGATAAAATGTCCTAAATTTTTCCATACCACTTTGGGAATGGTACCGGTATGGGTCAAATTCGATAATTACAAATGTAGCAGCGTTTGCCTCCAAATTGAAACATTTATTTATTATGCTAAAGACTTTATAAAACATCAGTGTTTTTTTCACTTATAGGGGAATGGTGGCGGGGCCCGTCCAAAGGGGAAAAAATGCGTCGTTTTTTAGGAAAAGGGGAAAATTAAAAATTCACTCTTTTATATGTAATATTTATTATAAGAATACACATGTTTGTATGAATATAATATTCACAGCAGAATGTCTGTCCTTTTTCTGAAATATATATCAATGATTTTTTCAACATTAGTTTCAGACAGTTCAGCCTTCATGCACAGTCTCAGTTTTCTTAGCCATTTTGAGTCGAATTGAGTTTTTTTTAAATCGATTAAATGGCAAATTTGAGCATTTTTTATCAATAAAATGGACCAAATTGGAATGTTTTTATCAACAAATATTGACACAATATAGATACATCAGGCCTTTTCCTGGCCATTTTGGGAGAAAAATGAAATTCATGTGAAAAGTCCACTGATTTGGAAAAAACTAATCTAATTTAATATAACACATTATAATAATTAAAAATCATATAAATTTTAGTTATATACTTTGTTTTACTTTTGGAGGGGATTTTTTTTTACAAAATGGAGGAAAAATATATACTCTTTTTTTAGGGGAATGGGGCCGAATATCGGCCCCGAAATTGCCATAAAAAAACACTGAACATGTACAACTTAAAAGTGGCATATTAACAATAAAGTTGTGAATGATTTCCTAAAAAATCCTGTTTCTATCAACACTAAAAAATTAGTTTATTAAACCAAACACTCTTAACTTAAGCCATGCTTGAAAGTAGGAACTGTCAAAATCGGGACTCTGAGCCTCATGTTGGGTAGGATATCCTGCCTCTTAATGAACAATGTGTCAGTAGACTCAACCGTCGATGAAACTTTGCTACAATCAACATCTGACAACTACATGTATGCACTGGACTAAATATTTGATACATAATCCCCAATTTTAAAAGTCTTAGAGTTGTATAAATGCCACAATGATAATCGGTACCGGTAATTTGTTTGGGTGTTTCAGTTGCCAGTTTGTCCTACCCAACTTCCTTACTTGCTTCCCTTCCGTCACACTTTTGTTACAGTTTCTCATAGCACCTTCAATATTTTACCAATCTCTTACATATTTGGCATGTAGGTACCTTGCATGGACCTCTACATTTTGATGAGGTTTGAGGTCACTGGGGTCAAGGCCATGGAGGCTAATAATAGATTTTCTGTCACACTTTTGTTCGGTTTCTCATAGCGCCTTGAATATTTTACCGATCTCTTACATATTTGGCATGTAGGTTCCTTGCATGGACCTCTACCTTTTGATGAGGTTTGAGGTCACTGTGGTCAAGGTCAATGTCACCGAGGCCAATAATAAATTTCCGTCACACTTTTGTTACAGTTTCTCAAAGCACCTTCAATATTTTACCGATCTCTTACATATTTGGCATGTAGGTACCTTGCATGGACCTCTACCTTTTGATGAGGTTTGAGGTCACTGGGGTCAAGGTCAAGGTCACTGAGGCTAATAATAGATTTTTTTAGGTGGTCACACAATTAACACATAGATTGACAAAGTGCATCATCGGGGAGCATCCATCAGTTTCACTGATATTCTTGTTTTAAATAAAAACTAAGTAGCGTAGAGACAATTAAATTTTTTAATTTCGGTTAAAACTTTTGTTGTTCACAGGGCTCTTGCTACACTTTGGGGGATTGGGGCCGGTGTAACAAGCCATTTTGCCCCCCCCCCCCCCCGGCCACTTTTTCCCCGGGGAAAAAGTGGACTAGGCCAACTCTTCCCCCCTAGTCCAATTCTCCCCCCCCCCCCCTGATTTTTCATTTAATATATCTTTCCGTCTACACCTTTCGGCCAGTTTTTCCCCCTTGGCCAGTTTTTTCCCCCCCTACCTTGTAAAAGAAGTTTTAACAATAAAATTTGATATAAACGATTTACTCGTTAAAGTATTCTTAAGAATCACATGTTGGTCCACACAGGGGAAATGCCGTTTGAATGCAGTTTTTGTGATAAACGATTTAACCGAAAAGGTCATCTTAAGGATCACATGTTGGTCCACACAGGGGATAAGCCATTTGAATGCAGTGTTTGTCATAAACAATTTAATCGTAAAGGTACTATTAAGCGTCACATGTTGGTCCACACTGGGGAAAGGCCTTCTTTTGTCAAAGATGATCAGCAATGAAGAACATCCTTAACGCTCAAAGCTTAGTCCACTGGAGTGCCTATTGTTTGTGGAACTCTTGTGGGGGACAGATACACAATATGGGTCAAATTATAGAAAACTTCCTTTAACTCTCTAGATGTCAAATATTCTTCCTGATCTTCATGAAAATTGGTCACAATGTGCATCTTTATTAAAATAACCTAACATATCTTTATTCGGGCATAAAATAGCACAATGCCTACTTATAGCCAACAATAGAATTATAGTGTGAAAAGTGAAAGGAACATGAAAAACACAATGTATTTTAAACATTAATCTGAGAAGGATTAACAGAGATGTAAGTGCCGTGCAAACAGAATTTGCATAGTACATATTATATTTATTTACAACAATAACAACAACATTTATTTGCATGTAGGTGACTTCTAACTTCAAACATTTAAAAAATATATATGCTTGTGTGAAATAATATACGTATACAACTTTATATATTGGTCCAAACTCCAAAATAGACTTAAACGTTCTTTGTAAGGTTAGAATTTAAATGGAGAAAATCATTACTTGAGTTTGGAAGTCGGTCATGTGCAGGCAAAAGCTAGTTTACAACTAAGTCAAAAGTTTGTTTGCACTCTAGAAGAAGTTTTAGGTGAGCGATACAGGTCCCTCTTGTTTATTCACTTTTAGGCCATTTTTCCCCCCTAGCCAGTTTTCCCCCCTACCTTTTGGTTTCGTTCCGAATGCCACTTTTTCACTTGCATTTTATCTTTTGACAATTACTTTTACAATAAAAACAAAACGAATAAGCACTAAACCAGTGTAGAGCTTCAATATCCATCTATTCCTAATATATCCTGCGGGCATCATATAGGAATATTCGACAAAGGGAGGCAATAGCAATTTTACAAATATGGGTTTCTAAGGGATTTCTACAAATATATATCACTGATAATGTATATTTGTTATAAATATAGTAAATGCATTTTGAAATTCCTATAAATCACATGGATGATTCTTTTGATAGTTTTAATACACATGTTCAGATAATTCTGTCTTAGTTGAGCAACCAGGATAGGAAAATCAAATTTTAATATACTTCCAAAGAAACTATAATATGCAATAAGTGCCTAATGAACTTATATAAGTGTAATCTTTCAGAATCTAAACTGTCTCAGCGTTTTTTTTCCCCCAAAGGGGAAAAGGTACCTGTACCCCTACAATTGGGAATTTTTCGAGTCGTGAAATCTTCAAATTGGGAAAAAACGAGTCGCGAAATCAATGAATTGGGAAAAACTAGAGTCGCAAAATTGATGAATTGGGAATCTTTAAAATGCATCTTATCTATCATTAGGGGCTATATTCTGCATCACAAAGCATTTTACGCTCTAGGTTTTAACAGAAAAACTACTAGTGATGATATTTTGACAATCATATCATGTCATGTGAAAATTGTGTTATTGCCACTTCAGTAGGAATGTGCCTGTCAATGGAAAAAAATATCTTCTAGTGATAGGCATAATTACTGAGGTTGCATAAAAAATAATATTTATAATTTTGTTTAAGCCCTTAAGGTAGTACAACTGTAATGGGCAATATTCCAAAACCCATTAAAAGTATTATTTTCATTAACCTTATACCATATGTGGTTTTATTAACAAATATTTACGGTGGCTTTCCATGCAAAATTATTTTTCGTAATTTTTTCTGTATGATGACCCATAATTTGAATTTTCTTCTAAATAAAATTACCCCTTTTGATAAATAAATTCAATAAACTCCTATTTTTTAGCATTTTTTGTTAACAATGTTTGTATATTTAGTACAGGATATGATTGTAGATGATAAAATAACTTAATACAAGACAATTTGGTGATAACAATAATGAAAAAAAATCTTATTTATTATGTAAGGTCCTTCAAAACTACAAGTTCGACCCGTGTATGCAAAAATCACCCATACAAATTTTTTATTTTTTTTTATAAGTTGTATGTTATTTCCTTGGAATTTGAGCATTTATATTTTAGCAGAGACATGTGATCAGCTTAAATCAAAGTAAAAGAAGCAATTTGCCCGTGTATATTTTGAACAATTCACAAAAATCTAATAGGACTATCAGAAATATTTTTCAAGAAATTCAAAACCGCATAATGGCAAATGGTCAAAATATGCAATATAAACAGAGTCATTTACCAATTCAGTTAACACCTTCAATGTTCTTACTCTCTTTATACATATATTTAATACATTATGCAGTTATGCTAAATCTGCCAATGTAGGGATGGCGTTGGTGAGGTGGGGCGGAGGGTTGGGGTGGAGGCATGAGTAGGTCTAAAAAGTGAAATAAAAGAGTTGTGTACTAAGTATTTTTCGCTGTTAACCAAGATCTATAACATTGTTAGATTTAAATTCAAATGACCACCTACCTAACAAGCTTGTATTAATTTAATTACAATGTACAAACAAAAATATTAATGCAAAATTTCATAACGAAACTAAATAAGCGGATACTTATAAGTTCCTTTGACATGGACAGGGCTTTCTACACTATATCCTGCAGTTAGTTACAAATACTCAAGCAAATTTGGTGTAACTTTGCATGCATATAAAAGGCAATGTAGGGATTAAGTACAACCCTTCATGTTTCACCTTATGTGATTGTTCAGGTCACTGTTACTAAAAATAGAAACAAAAAATCACACAAAATGGATCCTAGGATAACTAAAAAAGTACTAAGGGTGCTTTGATGAAATTTTGTGCACTTATAAAGGGCATTATGGAGATTGTGCAGTACCATATTTCTTACCTAGTTGAAATCACTGTAACTGAAAAATAAATATAGAAATGCACACAAATTGACTCCTGTAATTACTGAAAAAGTACTGAAGGTACTGAAGTAAAACATGTAATTGATTTTTTTTCTTTTAAATCATTCGTTAAATTACTTACATATTTTTAGAACAACTTCATGTGATACTTTTTTAGAATAAGTGACTCTAGGCAAGCCTTCAGCATTGTTAAAAATGAAAACATCACGTATTGCATCCTCTCCACCCCTGTTATTAAGCATTGTTAAATACACAAGTTTAAGCCCTGACCCGGCAATATTTTCAGCCATATGCCTTTTCATTACACTTCATGAAATAAGTGGGCTCAATGTTGGACAGTTCTGGGCTTTAGCACTGTTGAAAGCAATTTTGTTCGACACAGCCAATGGGGGAAAAGCTGTGGGTCATTAGATCTTTTGAAGACAAATTCACAAATTGGAGCAACTTTCTAAGTGCTGCCACATCTGCCATAGCATCGTGTGCATTATATAGTTCACCAAGCACTTGTTAAACTAAATCAACTTTCTTCAAGGACTGCTTTGGATATAATTTTCTGAATATTGATAAAGAATCGATAAAAGCACAGTTATACAAAATATCAATATCACTTACATTTACCAAGATTGAAACAAAAATTGTTAAATCAAAACGACTACCATTATGAACAACTAAGCACACATTTCGAAACTGTTCAAGCCAATGTATGTCTTTCGACAGCCACTCATATTGACACTTGCTGCACAACTTATCCAATGAATGTCATTGTCCCAACACTGGCTGCACAACTTACCCAATGAATGTCATTGTCCCATCAGTCATTGAAATGCCTGTAACTTGTAAAGCCTCTTGACTTATTATGCCCCCCTTCAAAGAAGAGGGGGTATATTGCTTTGCTCATGTCGGACGGTCTGTCGGTCGGTCTGTCGGTCCGTCCACCAGATGGTTTCTTAATGATAACTCAAGAACGCTTAGGCCTAGGATCATGAAACTTCATAGGAACATTGATCATGAATCGCAGATGACCCCTATTGATTTTGAGGTCACTTGGTCAAAGGTCAAGGTCACAGGTGAAGGTCACAGTTACTGGAAATAGGCATTTTAAGGATTTAGCATGGTTCAAACAAGGGAAACAACTACCGTTTATGCATGTTCTTTTTGTTACAGCATTTGCCTTCCTTGTAATTTATATAAATTTTACCAAATGTAAGGCGAACTTCATTTTTGTAATGCATTGTACCACCACCACCACCACCACCACCACCACCACCACCACCACCACCACCACCACCACCACCACCACCGTTGTTCACAGTGACAAAAAACGTATTCACACAATGGCTGCTACTACAACTTATAGCCCATATAGGGGGCATGCATGTTTTACAAACAGCCCTTGTTGGAACAGTTTGCGTGACGTATGTTGCGAACTGACTACCAGACTGGACTTCCACCGATGCATATGAGTAACCTGCGGGAGTTCCCTTCCTTCAACTGGAAACATAGTTGACCTTGCAATCTAGTAAAATATTGACATGCAATATCACATTTAGAATGCAACTAAACATAATATATTGGAATTTTATTAGGTTAATAATCATACTGCTATCGACAAGCCATAAAATGTGTGAACTGCTGATCTACCAGACATGAAATTTCAGTGTTTTTTTTATGGCAATTTCGGGGCCGATATTCGGCCCCATTCCCCTCAAAAAAGAGTATATATTTTTCCCTAATTTTGTAGAAAAAATCCCCTCGAATATTTAACAAAAAAAAAAAAAAAAAAAATTTTTTTTTTTTTAGAAACAACTGTCTTATGATAAATATATCTAAAATTTATTTCATAAACAACTAACAAAGTTTATTACTATAATTAGTAGGATTTTTTATTATTATAAAGAATTATATTAAATTAGTTTTTCCCAAATCAGTTGACTTTTCACATGAATTGCATTGTTTCCCAAAATGGCCAGGAATAGGCGTGATGTTACATTGTATCTATATTGTGTCAATATTTGTTGATAAAAACATTCATATGTGGTCCATTTTATTGATAAAAAAGGCTCAAATTTGCCATTTTATGGATTTAAAAAATCCCAATTAGACTCAAATTGGCTTGGAAAACTGAGACTTTGCATGACGGCTGAACTGTCTGAAAGTAATGTTGAAAAAATCATTCACATATATATCAGAAAAAGGACTGAGACATTCAGCTGTAAATATTACATTCATACATACATGTGTATTCATAAAATAAATATCATTACATATACAAGAGTGAATTTTTAATTTTCCCCTTTTCCTTAATAACGACGCGTTTTTCCCCTTTGGACGGGCCCCGCCACCATTCCCCTATAGGTGAAAAAAAAAAATGAATTTGTTTATAGAAGAACAAAACCATGATGTTTTAAGAAGATTATTGTTTTTTTTGACATATGAGCTCATCTATTTTTTGAAAAAAAATTATGAGCTATTGTCATCACCTTGGCGTCGGCGTCTGCGTTGGCGTCCGGTTAAGTTTTGCATTTAGGTCCACTTTTCTCAGAATGTATCAATGCTATTGCATTCAAACTTGGTACACTTACTTACTATCATGAGAGGACTGGGCAGGCAAAGTTAGATAACTCTGGCGTGCAATTTGACAGAATTATGTGCCCTTTTTATACTTAGAAAATTGAAAATTTTGGTTAAGTTTTGCGTTTAGGTCCACTTTTCTCAGAAAGTATCAATGCTATTGCATTCAAACTTGATACACTTACTTACTATCATGAGGGGACTGGGCAGGCAAAGTTAGATAACTCTGGCGTGCATTTTGACAGAATTATGTGCCCTTTTTATACTTAGAAAATTGAAAATTTTGGTTAAGTTTTGTGTTTAGGTCCATTTTATTCTGTAAGTATCAAAGCTATTGCTTTCATACTTGCAACACTTACTAACTATCATAAGGGGACTGGGCAGGCAAAGTAAGATAACTCTGGCGTGCATTTTGACAGAATTATGTGCCCTTTTTATACTTAGAAAATTGAAAATTTTGGTTAAGTTTTGTGTTAAGGTCCATTTTATTCCTTAAGTATCAAAGCTATTGCTTTCATACTTGCAACACTTACTAACTACCGTAAGGGGACTGTGCAGGCAAAGTTATGTAACTCTGACTGGCATTTGGACGGAATTATGGGCCCTTTATACTTAGAAAATTGAAAGTTTGGTTAAGTTTTGTGTTTTGGTCCACTTTACCCCTAAAGTATCATAGATATTGATTTATGATTAGATTTGATTGATACTTTGACAAAACTACTCTTACCTGACATACCACAATAGACTCCACCCAAACCATCGCCCGTGCCCCCCCGCCCAACCCCCCCCCCCAATTTTTTTTTTTTTTTTTTTAAGATCATCTCACAAATGACCACCACACCCTCACACTATACCCCCCCCCAATTTTTTTTTATGGAACGGTTAAAAAACACAAATATTTATTTTTATTATTTTATGTTTGAAATACCGTCCAACCATTGCACCCAAGAATCCCCCCCCCCACCCCCCCCACCCCCCCCCCCCACCCCCCCGCCCCGATTTTTTTTCCCTTTTTTTCGCATTTTTGGAAGAAAATGTAATATATGTCCACACCCCCACACAATGCACCGCTCTTCACTCCACCCCTCCCTCCTTTGTGATTGAAAATGAGAGTCCCTTCACCTTTAAAAAGAAAATAGATGAGCGGTCTGCACCCGCAAGGCGGTGCTCTTGTTTGAATTGAGAATGGGTCAGACATTCTGACCCGCAGGATTTTCAAGTTTAGAGTTGACAACAAAGCATGGTATTCCACTTTTCCAGGTCCATTTTTCCCATTGCTTTGACTGTGTGGGTTTTACCATACGCTGTAGTGTTTACCAACTGGCAGTAAATGTTACTACACTCTACGTACAGATTTTTTTCTTTTTTTGCAACTTTTTTTTCACTTGTTAACCCTCTTTTTGGTTACGATTCACGATTGTTGTTATTTTATGCTGTCGCGAAAATATATTACTTACGGTTCATTTTTTACACAATTTTTAAAGAAAAATCTATTTTGACGTCGTAATATATTGTACTATGCACATCAGCGATACAATATATTATTGAATTATATAAAACATGTTTTTATTTCAGATTTATACTTTGTAAATAATAAACCGAACAAAACGGGCATCTCACGACTTCAGTTACGATATTTACCGACATTAGCCGATGTAAAAAGATCTTACAAAAAACGCGGGAAATGATTACAGTTGTTCTACCTTAAAAGTCTCACAAGCCCTGCAATGTTTTATGTGAGTTAAATTAAAAACTTAAAAAACTTAACAAAAACAACAACAACAACAATGGAACTTGGACTGGTTTGAAGTATTTCAACAATAGACAGTTAGAATAGCCACACATTTATAACAAAAATGAGTTTTTAGAGTGGAATGCTTTAACAACTATTTTCAACGGTTAGTCTTATATTTTGTTTTGATTTTTTTTCAAATCATCAAATAAGACATTAAGATCATCTGCCATAAAATGCTAATGTATATGTTGTAAATAACTATAGTATTTTACACACGTCTCATTAATTATTTTTATGCCCCCCTTCGAAGAAGAGGGGGTATATTGCTTTGCTCATGTCGGTCGGTCGGTCTGTCTGTCGGTCGGTCCGTCCACCAGGTGGTTGTCAGACGATAACTCAAGAACGCTTAGGCCTAGGATCATGAAACTTCATAGGTACATTGATCATGACTCACAGATGACCCCTATTGATTTTGAGGTCACTAGGTCAAAGGTCAAGGTCACTGTGACCCGAAATAGTAAAATGGTTTCCGGATGATAATTCAAGAACGCTTATGCCTAGGATCATGAAACTTCATAGGTAGATTGATCATGACTAGCAGATGACCCCTATTGATTTTCAGGTCACTAGGTCAAAGGTCAAGGTCACGGTGACCTGAAATAGTAAAATGGTTTCCGGATGATAATTCAAGAACCCTTATGCCTAGGATCATGAAACTTGATACACATGTAGGTAGATTGATCATGACTAGCAGATGACCCCTATTGATTTTCAGGTCACTAGGTCAAAGGTCAAGGTCATGGTGACCCGAAATAGTAAAATGGTTTCCGGATGATAACTCAAGAACGCTTATGCCTAGGATCATGAAACTTGATAGGTACATTGATCATGACTGGCAGATGACCCCTATTGATTTTCAGGTCACTAGGTCAAAGGTCAAGGTCACAGTGACCCTAAATAGTAAAATGGTTTCCTGATGATAACTCAGGAAAGCTTATGGCTAGGATCATGAAACTTCATAGGTACATTGATCATGACTCGCAGATGACCCCTATTGATTTTCAGGTCACTAGGTCAAAGGTCAAGGTCACAGTGACAAAAAACATATTTACAAAATGGCTGTCACTACAACTTAGAGCCCATATGGGGGGCATGCATGTTTTACAAACAGCCCTTGTTAATTTTATTAACCAGGTTTTCCGAAGGAAAAAACTGGTTATTAGATTGGCGAATGCGGGCGGGCTGGCTGGCTGGCGGGCTGGCGGGCGGGCGGAACAAGCTTGTCCGGGCCATAACTATGTCGTTCATTGTCAGATTTTAAAATCATTTGGCACATTTGTTCACCATCATTGGACGGTGTGTCGCGCGAAATAATTACGTCGATATCTCCAAGGTCAAGGTCACACTTTGAGTTCAAAGGTCAAAAATGGCCATAAATGAGCTTGTCCTGGCCATAACTACATGTATGTCATTCATTGTGAGATTTTGAAATCATTTGGCACATTTGTTCACCATCATGGTATGGTGTGTCGCACGAAAGAATCACGTCAATATCTCCAATGTCAAGGTCGCCACGACTAAAAATAGATTTTTTTTTTTTTAAACAAACTTACAAATGGGGTTTATTTTGTTTGTTCATTTCAAAAGTTCAGTTTGACTTTTCTCCCTTTATCATATTTTTTTTTCACAGTGAAAACCTGGTTTTGTGACAATTTTGTCCCTTGTGTTAAACTTTTATTTGTTTATATCCATATCCGAATAGTTTCAGTCCGGATTTGACACTTAAAAAACTATACATAGATCTTAAGTAATATGAGCATTTTACTCGATACGGTTACGTTTTTTTAATGTCAACAAAAAATTGTGTTGAGAAAGTTTATTGATGTAAGGAAGACTGGTCTTTGCGATGGAATTCTTTCACGAGAAAAATCGATCACTCGTCGCGGTTATGTAATCCAGTTACATTTTACACAACGGTTAGAGTTACGCCCCTTTGAAAAGTTTTATTTACTTTCTACGCAACATTGTCCGGCGAAAATAAATGGCCGAAAATGAAAGGCTCGACGATTTCAAAAGATATTTCCAGCGAAAATATAAGGCACTGGCGATTGGGAACGGCACCTAGGATCGTTGGGAACGCTAGATATGGAGATTGGGAAAGGTCTGGTGCTAAAATTGGGAAGCCTCCGGTAGGCTTTGAGAAAGGTACCGTTCCCCGCTACTAGTTAAAGAAGGAAAAAAAACGCTGTGTCTAACAGATCAATGAAATGAACAAAATGCGATTATATATCTGCCTTAGAGTTTCCTCAAATAGCCTTATTAAGCATGACATTTTAGCAGTTGTTTCCACACATAACAGGACAAACTTCAATTTGTACCATTAGATACAAGCAAGAGTGGCGAAGGGGAGAAAAAATGACTGAGAGTAATATTGCATTAAGACATCTTAATTAGTGAAGGGGAGAAAAAATAGCCGAGTTTGTTTTGTACCGTCTGCTATGCAAATTATAGGGATCACTTCTCTGTCTGCTTGTGTGTCTGTCTCTGCCTGCCTGTCTGTCTGTCTGTCACGACCGCCACACCTTTGTCCGGAGCATATTTATAGAAGTACTAAAGATATTTTAACCCGATTTGATATTTGACCTTGATTGCCCTTTCATTAACTTGATACTTGTATTATTCTATCAGGCACATCTGTATGGAGGGGGCGAAAAGCTCAAGGGGAGAAAAATGGCCAACAGTTGCGATCATGTTAAAATCAATAATTAAGGTGGGGGAAAAATTTGGCGAGGGGGAAAAAATGGCCGGGAGTCATTTTAAAATAAATTCTTAAATATAGGGGGGTGGGGGGGGGGGAGAATTGGCCGAGGGGAGAAAAAATGGCCAAGAGTCATGTGCCATTAATTTTTTAAGTAGGGGGGAAAGATTGTGAGAGTCATTTTGAAATAAATTTTTAAATAGGGAGGGGGAAAGATTGGCTGAGGGGAGTAAAGGGGGGAAAGATTGTGAGAGTCATTTTGAAATAAATTTTTAAATAGGGAGGGGGAAAGATTGGCTGAGGGGAGTAAAAATGGCAGAGTCATGTTAAAATAAATTCTTATGTTGGGGGGGGGGATTGGCTGAGGGGAGAATAAATGGCTAAGAGTCATGTTGCAATTAATTCTTTAAGTAGGGGGCAAAAATTAGCCAAGGGAAGAAAAAAATGGCCAAGAGTCATTTTGTAATAAATTCTTAAGAAGGCAGGGGGGAAAGATTGGCCGAGGGGAGAAAAAATGGCAGAGAGTCATGTTGCAATTAATTCTTAAAGTGGGGGGGGGGGGGGGAATTTGGCCAAGGGGGGGAAAGATTGGCCTGGGCCATTTTTTCCCGGGGGAAAAAAAGGCCAAGGCCAATCTATCCCCGGGGAAAAAATGGCCTAGTCTAAACTTTGCCCGGGGAAAAAATGGCCTAGGCCAATTTTTCCCCACAGAAAAACATGACTGGGGAAAAAAATGGACGGCTACACCGGGGCCCTTAGAGGGGGGAATTTTGCATCATTTTGGGCGAAAAGGGGAATTTTAGATCTTTTCACCAACCATTCAACACCTAAAATTGCTATATTTTAATGTGATTTACATAAATATACATTTAATCAAAGGTAAGTAGCACAATACCAGTAGGCAACATAGGTATAAAAAGTAAAAAAAGGGGGGGAATTTTTAGCTGATATAGGGGAAAAAGTATACTTTTTCCATGGGTGAAGCCGTCGATATTCTGCGGTAAAAAGTGCAAAACAAGGGCCCTGGTTCATTGTAACTAAATTATATCACAAATGATTATGAATAGACATTTCCTTAAAAATTAAAATTTTAAATCGAACATGCTGTATCTTTATTGTTACTGTCATTTAAATGATTCATTATTGAAGCAGTTATTATACTGTAGACAGTGCTGAGTACACAGAAAATCTGGACAAAACTGGATTAAGTGTTGGTTTTTATGAAAACAAGCTTAGCAGGTATACTGACCTTTTGAGTAGACTGCGATGCTTTGACAAAAGGGATTAACATGTGCGTATGCAACTCCTTGCTGATTTTTTTCTGCGAATTGTGATTTTTTTGTGAATTAGGAATTTGTTATTTTGAAATTTGAAAAAATGGTCTTATTGGGAATGATGCAGTTTTACGGTACCAACTTTATATTATTAGCGGAAAAATGCTACATGGTAAAGTTCAAAACACATACTAGTATATTCCTGTATGTCAATGCAAAAGTAGGTTTTAAATTAAATTAAAATACAAAAAATTAATAAATTAATGTTTAGCTTAATCTGTAAAAGTTGGTTTAAACATTATCAACACACAAAAAACAAGATGCATACAATGCTAAAAAATAGGTGCAGATCAACTTATTGTAATTCTTGACATAACTTGACAAATTCATGCATTCCATTATTATGCATTAAATTAATTTCTCTTTGTTTGTGTACGATACAAAGACAAATGAAGCATAAATGACATGTCTATAATTAGTTTTTGTTAAGTCCCCCACTATAGTAGTGGGGGATATATTGTTTTTGCCCTGTCTGTTGGTCTGTTGGTTGGTTGGTTGGTTTGCACCAACTTTAACATTTGCAATAACTTTTGCAATATTGAAGATAGCAACTTGATATTTGGCATGCATATGTATCTTATGGAGCTGCACATTTTGAGTGGTGAAAAGTCAAGGTCAAGGTCATCCTTCAAGGTCAAAGGTCAAATATATGGGTCAAAATCGCTCATTTAATGTACACTTTTGCAGTATTTCAATTTTCAAGATAGCAACTTGATATTTGGCATGGTGAAAGGTCAAGGTCAAGGTCATCCTTCAAGGTCAGATGTCAAATATATGTGGCCAAAATCTCTCATTTTATGAGTACTTTTGCAATATTGAAGATAGAACTTGATATTTGGCATGCATGTGTATCTCATGGAGCTGCACATTTTGAGTGGTGAAAGGTCAAGGTCAAGGTCATCCTTCAAGGTCAGAGGTCAAATATATGTGGCCCAAAGCGCTTATTTTATGAATACTTTTGCAATATTGAAGATAGCAACTTGATATTTGGCATGCATGTGTATCTCATGGAGCTGCACATTTTTAGTGGTGAAAGGTCAAGGTCAAGGTCATCCTTCAAGGTCAAATATATGGGTCAAAATTGCTCTTGTAATGTCACTTCTGCAATATTGAAGCTAGCAATTTTATATTTGAAATGCATGTGTATCTCATGGAGCTGCACATTTTGAGTGGTGAAGGGTCAGGGTCAAGGTAATCCTACAAGGTCAAACGTCATATAGGGGGACATTGTGTTTCACAAACGCATCTTGTTGACATTATAATAACCTATTTGTCTTCGATATGCCATTGTCATGTATTAGTACTGAAATCAACATTGATTTTTTTTTCAAAAAGTCAAAATTGACTCAGATTTTGAAAGAAGAGAATACATTTCAAGTAGAAGACATTTTTTCACATTCTTGTTTGTATAACTGGAAATGTTGTAGTCACGCTCTTGTATACATCCTTTAATTTTTTTTGTTCGTTTGATATATGCAGGGATTTCAACAGATTAAAAAAAATATGAGTCATTGCTGCCCGAGCTGAAATTTTGAGGTAACAAATTAAAAATATTACTGAAGTAAATTTTTCAGCATGGCAATATTATTTTTTCATGAAGTATTTTTTTCTGTTTTATTAAACTTTTGAAATACAAGTACCAGTAGACTAAGAGTAACAAAATGTCTTTAAAAAATACATCGCCTTTATTAAAGTATTAAATAACAATATAATAATTTACAACATAGACAATTTTAATGCATTTGTACACAATAATCACTACAAAATATATAAAATGTAAAACTGTCATCTTTCTCCTTTTGTTGAGACAACAACCATGGAAAGGACTTTCGTTTCATCTTTGAATTTTCTATTCATTTTCATGTGTGACTAAGGAGCCATTTGCCCAGTCTAATTTGCCAATCAAAAGAAGCTTAGACCGAAGATGAATTGAAGTTATAATACTTTTATGTTTATTTTATGTGAATAAATGATTATATTTAAAAAAAAAATGAATGAAATTTTACAAGATTATGTGTGCCACTGCCAGGTATATGTACGTTTTTGTTTTTATTTTGTTGAAGTTTTTTGCATACTCTTTACACATTGCTAGAGTTAATGCTGTTGCAATAACAATTCCAAAAAATGTTATTGCAAATAGAGAAAGGTATGTATATAAATACAGGTGCATTCCTAGTATTCAAGGGAGAGAAAGCCAACAGTTGATATGACTAAAGTGCTCCACCATACATGGTTCACTTAACATCTTAAGCTATTTATATAGATTGTGTGGGCTTTACAAGAAGCATAGGATATTTACAAACACGGTTGAGTGAATATCTTAAGCTATTTATAGGTTGCCATATGCTTTGTTAGATGATATTTATAAAATTTTGTTCACTTCCGTTATGGAGGTATTGTCATATTCTGTGATAAAACATTAAAAAAACTAATAAATGACTTATTAAAAAACACATTAAGAAACAAGATTATATTTGCTATCTATTTAGGGAATTATTAAAATGGAAAATCTATTCCAAAATAAAATTTTGTAAAAGATTCATTGATTCATGACTTCAGTCAAATAAACATGATTGTGAATATTGTGACTGAGTATAAGTTGTAATGTGACCTCAACAAATCATACTTACCTGGTACAGGGAATACCTTGATCAGTAAGGAGGTTTCCCCAGGAAGAGGCCCTCCCATTGCACTTCGGTTGGGCTGACGCCTGCGATAGCCCCAAATGTGGGTTACTCGGGTACGCAATTTCTTTGTGTGGGGTCTGCGTTCGCGCTAACCCTGAAAAACTTAAAAATGCAATTCGACATGAACTTATACCCCATTGAATACTGTTTGACTTTTGTTTATCATAGCTATAAGGTTTAATTTTCCCCAACTTCATGGTTTATTGCACTATTTTTCTATAGTCAAAAGCCACAGACTGTTAAATATAAAGAGAAAATAATCACTGCAAGTAAATGACATTGATTTAATAAGTGGGTAATATGCACCTTGTTTACTAGCCGCCATTAGTTGAAAGCTTTCCTTCAACTGTTTCCTGAAGTTGGCAAATCCTGTCTTATATGAGCAAAAGGAGTTACTTCTCCCTTTAAAATTTAGGCTGGAATTACCCCTGGAGTTTAGGCTCTTTTAGCAAAAAGAATTTTTTGAATTTGTATTGCGTTTAATAAAAAATAAATTTCTGCTAGATTTTTGAAACTTTACTGAGCAGTATGCGATCAAGATTACGTAATATTTATGTTTATCTTTAATTAATGAAGCCTGCTCACAATTACCACACTTGGTAAAAATAAACTTGCCTAATAATCAATATTGTAAAAAAAGTCTTGTATATATATTTGAATCATTTCTTTAATTACTTTTGTTTTTTTCAGGCTTGAATAAGGGCTTTTAAATATTTCTGGAGCAAAATCAACCATGACCGACAAGGAAGTCAATCAAAATAACAATGGCATGTCCATGTTCCATCTGCGCCGGATTGGCCAGATGGCAAGCAAGCCTGGAGTTGCTGACACCATGGAGTAAGACTTTCTAAATTCACCTTGTGGTTGAACCTCATTTAACCCTTTCCCACTCAGAAGCAAATTGAAAATGGCTATGTGCAAACAGCATAAAACCAGAACAGCCTGAGAGTAACTTGCAGTCTGTTCAGGTTTTATGCTGTTTGCTGCTCATAATAACTTAGTATCTCAGGGAAGGAAAGGAAGCTTTATAAACTTGAATCTAGTAAGATTAAACTTTCTAAGGGACTACAAATGCATCAAAATACGTATCTAAGTGGTAAAGGGTTAAGGGGTATTTAACATTTCATGCTCAATGTGACAATTTTAGTACAAACTTCCAAAATATGTGTTCAGATTTCTAAATAGTTTAATCAGTTGCCATTGATTACTCCCGTTAAACTGATCACATGGACAGCACGATGCCATTCCTTATTGAGACATAAAAAAACCCACCAGCATTTATTTTTTTAGTGGGTACCACAAAATGGTTTTAGTCTCAATCAGAATTTGTTAACTATATGCAATTTAAAGTAAACAATTTCAAATTCAGAGCAGAAAATAGATAATGGAAAAAGTAATTATTGTTTTTAAATTAAGCACCGAAATTGACATGCACGCATCATGTTGAGTGTGATAATTTGTGGAAACAGAGTCAATTAAAGTTCACAACATATTAAATATTGAATACAATACAATCTACAGCAAATACTTCATTTGAGTCATAACTGTTTCTGCACTACATCCAATCGTTACTGAATTCCAATTAAGTGAGGTGGAGTTATATCTTTGCCATTAAGAAATCAATTTGAAACTGTGCTGTCAATATGTCTGTTACTAAGTATCGGTATAATTATTTTACCAGTATAAATTAAAATACAAAAAAGTTTTTTATGTCCCCCACCACTATAGTGGGGGACATATTGTTTTTGCCCTGTCTGTTGGTTTGTTTGTTTGCCCCAACTTTAACATTTTGCAAATACTTTTGCAATATTGAAGATAGCAACTTCATATTTGGCATGCATGTGTATCTTATGAAGCTGCACATTTTGAGTGGTGAAAGGTCAAGGTCATCCTTCAAGGTCAAAGGTAAAAAAACAACACATTTCTTGTTTATTTTGTTATTATTTAGCAGCATTGATGTGAACAATTATGTTTTAAGGACTTTTTATGCCCCCTTTTCGAAGAAAAGGCGGCATATAGCGATCGGACTGTCCGTTTGTCTGTCTGTCTTTCCATCACACTTTGCGTAGGTTTTGAAAATGCTCTTAACTTCTATGTCCCTTGAGATATAACCTTCATATTTGGTAAGCATGTGTATATGGACAAGGCCTTTCCATAACGACAAACTTTTTACCCCTGTGACCTTGACCTTGAAGTTAGGGTCCGCGTTTAGGTTTCGAAATCTGCGTTTAGGTTTCGAAAAATGCTCATAACTTCTATGTCCCTTGAGATATAACCTTCATATTTGGTATGCATGTGTATATGGACAAGGCCTTTCCATATGCACAATTTTTTTTACCCCTGTGACCTTGAACCTAGGGTCCGCGTTAAGGTTTCGAAATATGCGTTTAGGTTTCGAAAAATGCTCATAACTTCTATGTCCCTTGAGATATAACCTTCATATTTGGTATGCATGTGTATATTGGCAAGGCCTTTCCATACGCACAAATTTTTTTACCCCTGTGACCTTGACCTTGAAGTTTAGGTCCGCTTTTAGGTTTTGAAATATGCGTTTAGGTTTTGAAAAATGCTCATAACTTCTTTGTCCCTTGAGATATAACCTTCATATTTGGTATGCATGTGTATACGGACAAGGCCTTTCCATACGCACACAAATTTTAACCCCTGTGACCTTGACCGTGAACTTAGGGTCTGCGTTTAGGTTTTGAAATCTTTGTTTAGGTTTCGAAAAAAACTTCTATCAAGCGTTTATAGGGGGATAAGTCATCCTATAGTGACAGCTCTTGTTGATCTTCATTAAGAGCTATTTTTATACTGCATATGAAGATACACTGTATAGTGTTTTGAAACTGCCTATCATTAACTAAAGCATTATAAAGAGCATTGAACATGCAGGGCCCTCAATCTGTCAAATCCACGGCCGAAATTCGGTCGCATTCCCCCCCCTGAAAAGTATACTTTTTTTCCCTTTTTTTTATAGATAGATGTCTTATGATTATTATATCTCAATTCTATTTTAATTTAATCTTGTCAAACATACTAAATTATGAAATAAGCAATTAATATAGTTCAAACATGTACAAATGTAATAATTAAATAGTAAGTAAAAAATCCCCCCAAAAGGGAAACACCGCGAAAATTCCCCCTGCTATGGGTAGCGACCCGCTTCCCCTAAAATGGATTGAGGGCCCTGAACATGCAGTTTTAATACTGGCTGAGAAGTTCCTGTTTTTTCCCCCAAAATTTGCTTTCTTGACCCTGACTATGAAACTCAAAGTATTGCTATTTTTATGAAATAAATATTTTTGCATAATCAAATAATATCATTGGTTAAGTAGGAAGGCAATATTAAAACACTGCATAGTATGTTACTGCTGAAAAATCTTAATGCCTGTATTTTGCGCATGATTTTACATAAATATTAAACATTACTTGACTGGGAAAAAAAATGGAGCCCTGTATTTTCAGTTTCTACAATGTCACATACATTATTGGCCGCAGTGTGGACAAGGTTGATTTTGTGATTGACTCCAATACCTACATTCAAAGTGCCTGTATATCGCGATGTCATGCCAGAATAGTAAGGCAGGCTGGTAACCAACATAGGCTGTACGATGACAGTCTGAATGGAGTCTTTGTAAATAATATCAAAATTGCAGGTAAGTTTGGATTATTATATGAGTCACACTCAGGGAAAATGGGGCTTAATGCATGTGCGTAACGTGTTGTCCTATAGAAGCTTGTGCTGTCCTTACAGTCTAATCAGAGACAACACTTTCCCCTTATATTTTTGTATACAAGAGACTTTTAAAAAATGCATAAAAAAAGAAAGTGTTCAACAATTTCTTTTGTTTAACTAGTTTTTAACAATATTAAGAGGTAAGATAGTTAAACAATAATTGTTAATACTTTTTTTTTTTACAGAATTCCAAATAAAGTGCTGTCTTTACTTGATTTTTTTCCACAATTTGGTGATATTATGATTTAAAAATTTGCAATTTAATTCAACCAGACCCATTCTGAATATGGCAAAAAAAAATCACTGTACACATCAAGATGAAAATTCATTGGTAGAAAGCTTAAACAGTTGGGCAAGCTGTTCTTAAAATTTAACTGCCACTGCATGAAGAAGGTATTTCAGGCACAACAGTGAAACAACGAACTAAAAAGCAAAGTTAAGCTATTATTTTATTTAACCATTTTTGAACCAACTTTCTAATAACTAACTTGACTATATTTTACTGGACTATTTTGTATGTAAAGCATGAAATTTTGACATTTAGATTCATTATTTGTTAAATGTGTCAGATATGCTTTCAAATGCATTATTTTAGTAATAGTGAATGGTGTATCATGGTTGATTACATTTACTTTTCTAGTTACCCGTAGACAAATTAGATGTAAAAGTTCATATACCTGAGAACAAAAAACTCCTGGTTCTGGCAAGTGCAGCATAGAAACTCCACAGACCTTGTTAATATAATATTTTGTACTATAATTTTTGTACACCATCTGTTAATAACAGAGTTATGGCCCTTTGTATCTTAAAAAAATGCTTTATTAGCCGAGTGTCAAATATAACACTTTTGTGTTCAGAAGCATATTGGCGGGGGATATTAATTCAACAAAGTTGCTTGTTTAGATGGTCTTCTCCCTGACCTTTCTTTGAGATCATAATAGAAGAATATTAATAGAATACAACTGTCATTTGTTATTAAATAATGTATGCTAAATGTATGACGGCACATAATTACAAAATGCAACGATCATGTATGGTTTATCAGGAAGCTGTGTATTGAGGGAAGGTGACCGGGTAACGTTTGGTCACCCCACGGGCATGAGGATCCCTGCAGGGAGCAGGGTGAGGCAGCCAGACTCTGAACACCAGTTTATGGTAAGGAACCGCAAACCACTGTATGGGGTCACATTTTCTGGGAAGGTACTTAAACCATTACTGGCAATAAGGTCTGATAATCTTGTAATGAAAACTTTCCCACTTCTAATGTACTGGGTATTCAACAACAAATTGACACCAATGTAGCAAACAAATAGGGATCATCACCTTGGAAACGGTAAATGCAAACCACTGGTAATCAAACAGGTTTTAGGGTTAGCAAAACCTCAAACATTAGTATATATAGTATACTACGTAAATGAAAGATATAATTGTATTTACTTCATCGTTGAAATAATAACATTACTAAAACATAACAAAACGCATTCATATGAATTGTATTAATACAAATCAAACAGGTCTTTAAAGTTTTCACACCTATTGTGACTCATTTAATAAAATAAAAGTTGTTTCCTGCACTACATCCATCAGCTTTGAAACAAACCATTTATGTATGTGAATCTTTTAGATTGCATTTTAACAACAAATCCCTATTTTTTTTCCCATTTGAGCGGGCACTGACACATTTAAAAAAATACACCACCAGTTGTGTTCTGATTTTTTTTTAACTTGTTAGCAGTGCTCCAGCTAGGCTTAAAAGTAAGGGCACAGCACCATGCTGTTCCAAGGTCTCACCCTGCTATCCCAGACACACATATTACATTTTTTCAAATCTTATAACATTATTGTGCAGCAAATTATATCTAATGTTCATTATATTTACACAATTTTAAGACAAAATATGTTTTTAATGGGAGGAGAAGAAATTTGAATGAAAATCCATATTACAGAGAGGTTGTGCTGAAAGTTTGTGTGTAGGTAGCGAACATGCAGACCTTGTTATCCCCATGCTTTTAAAAGCGTGGGTGTATTGTATTGATCTCCATCTTCCTGTCTGTCCGTTCGGCCACTATCTCCTCCTACACCATAAGCACTACAACATCGAAATTTACACACATGGTAGCTAGGAGAATATGTGGGATGGTAACGGCGACGGAATTTTGATCCAACCCCTGGGTCAAAAGTTATGGTAAATAAATGGGTAAAATGGGTAAAAAACCCCTCATTTTACTAACAACATGTGACGCACATGATAATAACTTTAAGCTATTGTATCCAATCATGATTTCAGTTTGAGGCATGCCGCTGTGAACTGCAAGTCCAGACAGTGGCATCAGACGAGACTGACATTGTGAAAGGTGGACTAGAGGAGGAGCAGAAGGTACCACAGAGAATGCAGTATTACATGTATTCCTTCTCTTATCAATGCTAAACTGGAGGGGACCTTAGGTTTGGTCTCCATCTGATCTCCGTCTGTACATATATTCACACAATTTGATATTTGAAGTATGAAAGTTAGTATAAGTATAAACTGAAATATACATGAGGATTTACCCGATTATGCACTTAAGGTTTTTTTTCACCAGAGGCCAAATATCTAGTTATCATAACATGAAACAATCCTTTAAATCTAATAATTTTATTACTATTAAAGTCAGGGGTGTGATTTTTCCTATTTTCAGCTGAATTCCTCCCTGTCAAACTTATTTTACAAATAGTTGTAAACTTTGCTGGATCTATTTATAAACAAAGAGTTTATATAAAACTTTTTAAAGGGTTGGGCATTTTCCTTGACTGAGGTGGTTCTTTAAACACTCCCCTGTAATGTACAGGTTATACTCATTTAAGCCAGTACCTGATAGACATTGCCTGTTTTTCATTTGTCTTTTGATCATTCTCTCTTTTGTACATCTGTCTGTCTGTCAACACCATGTTCAATATTAAATTGAATATAAACTTAATAACAACAACATTCTAAAAGTAACAAACTTAAGAACATAACTTAGAAAACTAACAAACTTTTAACAGAACAATATGATATTGCAATCTTCTTAACATAATTACTGAAAGTTAAAAACTTTTTTAACATAAAATGTTAAAAAGATTTGAAAAAATATGTGATAATGTGAAGTCATCTTGATCATGCTCCAGTCTATGAAACTGTTCAAATTATCTTTTAAAAGAATAAGCCTTTTGAATTTCTTGGCAAGTGATTGCAAAAATGTTTTCCAATAGAATTGATTGTTGTGAACTATAAGCGTATGTGTATTCCATTATTTCATTAAAATTACACACCTACCAATGACTTCTAGCAAGTCAAGTGTTCTGTCTCTTTATGTACCGGCCGTTATTAAGTGTCAAGATCCATATTGCATGGGTTTGAATATATTGAGCCAGAAGGACAGTGTTACAATTAGATATTTGACAATAATTCACAAGTATTAAGGGAACACGATTCCTGTGGCATTAAGCTCATCTAAGATACAGCTTGCTGGGCCAAACTTTTGTCAATGTGGTTATGCTGTTTGCCAGGCTGAGTTCAAGAAACCAGAGGTAGTGGTAGAGGCTGGCAGCAGATCGGTCACTTCACATTGTAAAGGTCCAAGATTCCAGACAGAGACATTTAAACACGATGATGTGGTATGTGCAATCAGATCTGTGACTTGTTGAACTATGATTATAAACCTGCATGTCAATTGCTTATATTGTTAGAGATGAATAATCATAAAATAATTTAAGGCAAGAATTTTTTTTATGTTCTTAGAGCTTAATTGATATGAATTCTTGAAGGCTAAAGACTTTATTTCAAGATTTGCCTTTAGATGCATTTTTAGTCTTAAACATTAGCTATTTTATGGACAGTAATGCTTTAATTAAAAAACATTTACTTAACAGAAAAGTAATCTTGGGTTGTTTTCATATCTCAAAAAGGCATTAATGGATAAAGAAAAGAAATCGGCAAACCAAAGTGTGCCAGACCAGAAAGCACACACAAGCCATAATGATATTGAAAGCAAAACACCAGAAAAAAACATAAAAGACTCAGCTGTTGCAAAAGAGACTACTGACGTTAACTGGAATCAGTCTAGCAACGAATCTGGGAAAGACATTGAAGAAATTCTGGAAGTAGACATGGAGCACATTGAAACTGAAGGTATCCAGCGGCCAAATGTGAGAGGTAATGAAGTCCAATCTGAAGAGAATATCGCTGCAGATATTGAAGGCACTTTTAAAAACATCATTAAGGACTTGTCATCAATATGTGAGATTGAATGTGGTTTGAAGAATGCAGTCCAGCAGAAGTCACCAACTAAAGATGCATGTATTCAGACCTCACAAAATTGTGTAATGCGTTCAAAATCACCAGTAAAAGATGCAGAAATGCAGACCTGCATGGCATTTGAGGTCCAACTGAATGATTATAATGAAGAGGTATCTGTTGTGAAACAAAAAACAGTGAGTGAAACAGAAATTAACATTTCTGAAGACCTTAAAGATTCAGTTGGAAGTGATGATAATACTGAAGATGTATGTGGTGATGTTACTATAAATTATAGTGCCAAAACAAACATTATTGAAAATAAGATTGTTGCAGGAAAGTTGTGTGAGCTAGAGAATAGAGATTTGGCTGCAGAAAATAAATGCATTGAAAAAGAAAATTCTTACCTTGGCAAAGGAAGTACAGCTTCTCTTGTACACATTTGTCAATTAGATGTAGAAAGTGAACAGCAGGGTGCAACATGTGTTTATGGTACCTCAACATATGTTAACAATATTACAGGAATTATTGTAAAATGTTCAGACAATGTTGCTGAAAATGAGGACACAGTTGCAGAGGAAGTTTTACAGAATACAGACAACATTGCTGAAAATGTTTCAGAAAATGATGAACACAAGGGAGTCAGTATGAACGCTGAATACATTTCAAAGAGTAAAAGTTGTACTAAAGGCATTGAGGATGATGTTGCTGTTCAAAATAATGCCTTCATTAGAGTGGCTGTGAATGGTGCTAATGGTGGAGTGAATGCTGTACTTACTACATTAAATTCAGAGAGTGATGGAAAAGAATACACCAAAGAAGAAGTTGATATGGATGTTGATGCAAAACTTGACATTGATGTTGACAGCACTAAAGTGGATAATAATTGTGCAACAGAAAATACAGAAGTTTCATCAGATAATGATTTTGTAGTAAGTGAAGCCGATAATTCTGGAGTGACAACTGATTGTGATTTACAAAGTGGAGGCAGAGTAGATGTAAAAGAGAGAACAAGTTTAATTGGGGAAGGAATGGATTCCGAAAATTGTGATAATCACTGCATTGATGCTGAAAGTTCTGACTGTGAAAAAAAGACAGAGGACAATTATGGTGCTTCATATGATTATGATGAAGCCCCTGTTGAAATAGGTGCTGAAGAAGAATGTGTTGAACATGTTCGGTCAGAAGCCAGAACGAAAGTTTCGTATATTTTATCAGATTCTGTAGCATATGAAGATTCAGACATTAATGACGAAGATTATACCGATGCGCCGGAGAAAGTTGAAGGAGATAATGTTGAGTGTGATGATGTGGATAATGAAATAGATCACCAATCTTGTTCATCTTATAGTAAAGGGGAAGGAGTTGAGTCTGACTATGATCAGTATTCTGCTAAATATGAGAGTAACAATGAAATAAATTCATGTTTTGGGTCAGAAGTCAGCAATGAAAATGACAGTTCTGAAGATAATTTTTACGAAAATGATGATGGCCTTGAATCAGATTTGGCATACACAGAGACTGATACTGATACGGCCGAGAATTACACAACTTCCAAAGAAGGGCCTGTAATATCTACATCAGGTGAAGATTATAACAGTGCTATTGAAAGTGAATCAGATGAGGGAAACATTGTTGTAAAAAAACTCAGCAAAAGCTGCTTTGGTGAAATACCAGATGCAAACGTGATTCACCGAGCTGGAATGGGAAATTCATTGAATGATACTGAAATTAGTTCATTATACGAAACTGCCAGTTTAGGAGAAAGTGGAATGTCTTCTCTTATAAACAATGACAAGTCAATATGTTGTGACGAAATAGGAAGTATGGTTAATGAAATTATTGTATCCACCAATGATGAGGATATCTGTGTGGAAAAAATGGAAGAAAATGATAAATGTAAGCAGAATAAGGCTGATGAAGATTGTGAGAAGGCAATATATGAATATACAGTTGTTAAAAGCAATAATGTTGTTGATGAAACCAATGCTGTTTTGCAAGGCAGAAAAAGGAACATGTCTTCTGAAATAGATGAGAGCTATGGAAATGAAGTGACAAGAAAAAGAAGGTGTACAGGAGATGGGAATGATGAACATGCAACAGTGTGTACTATTAATGCTGAAAGGGTTGCAGAGAAGAAACAAACCACTGGAATAGTTAAATCAGCGTTTGCAAAACTGAAATTGCAAATGAAACAAGTATTGAAGATGAAGTCTAGTAAAACATTTGATTTGACAAAACAGAAGGACGACGAAACTCTTGATGAGAGTGAATCCTGTACAATTAGAAATTATGAAAAACTTCATTCTGAAACAGAAAGCACTATGGAGAGGTTGGTTCAAAATGACCTTGCAGTTGCAATAGAAATGAATAATGACCATGTTGATTGCCTTGGTAATGATTCAGAAATGTTAGAAAATAAGACCAAAGGTTTGGAGACTGTAGCAAAACTTGACAATATTTATAACAACTTGAACCAATCTAATTTGAAAAATAAAGATAAAGACTTCATAATGGGAGAAAAAGAAGCTCAAATAGGTGAGGACAAGGCAAGACATAATAATATGAATGACACAGTGAAAGTGTCTGATTCAAAATGTACTAACAACATTGAACTAGACATTTCAAAAGTTATTTTGGAAAGTGGAGATATTGGGTCTGAGAAGAGTGGAGTTAATGATAAAGAAAATGTGGTCATAGCTGATGTAAAATCAGATGCAGCAAGTAGTGCAATTTGTGTTGATAAGAAGACTGCTGATTGTAGGAATAATGGTTCATTTAAGAACATAGAAGACATAGTTACAGAAAGATGTTGTTTAATGGATGCAGGTAAAATGACTTTAACGAATGAAGATAATGAACCATTATATGATGATAAAAAAATAGGATATTCACATGATGTCGCGGAAATTGTAAATCTTGGTAGAGATGAAATGCAGGAAAGTGTCAATATAATAAAATCTGAAAACGTTAAACAAAATAATCTGAATACTGATGAACAAAAAGCAAATGAAGATTTGGATAGAGTTGATGCAAGTGTTGATGAGACTGATACCAACAGTGACACTGAGTGTTTTTCTACCAGTTGGATGAATGCTAAAAGTAGAACACCTTCAAAAAGCAAGGATCAATGGGAGGGCACTGTTATGTCACCAGTAATAAACCATATTGGAACCAGCCAGTCGAAGAGCAGGCAACCACAGTCTTCAATCATAGCCGAGAAGGGAACCAGTAGGTCAGACTCTGAAAGCATTTCAGTGATCCAAGCAGAAGATGATGCAAGAAGTGTCCTTAGTTGCCAGTTTTCTGATGATGGCGATTTTGGAGCAGATATTGATTTTGAGCACTTTGATGAAGATGAAAATCATGAATCAGCTGCTGATAAAATTACAATAGATGGTGGTCATAGTTCAGATACTGTATCATTGGCACTCAAAGACAGTGATAACCAAAAGATGGACTTAGGATCCTGTTCATATGAACAAGCAGCAATACTGCCCTTAAATACTTCCAATTCAATGTTAGTCAAGAAGAATAAAGGTGTCAAAAGAAAATGTCAGTTTGAAGATGATCCATATGCATATACCACACCACTAAAACTGTCCACAGAGAACGTCTGTGATGTTTTCAAATGCCCAGAATCATTGCATAAGCAAAGCTTGGGGCCTTCAGTTTTGAAAGATGACACAGATTCCCCTGGCATCTCAGTGACACAGTTGATAGAGAGTTCAGAATCGGCAGACTTCAGAGATCTTACCATGTCACAAGTTTTCAAGGTTTCCCACAGCTTAGAGGCTAAAGCAAATGACACTTGCATGTCAGGAAAGAAACGCTCCAAAGCCAAAGATCTCTTGGAAAAGTTGAGAGCAAAACGACAGATCAAGGAGGAGAAGGTTGATAACAGTGAAACTGTGAATGAGTCAAGTGAAGGACCTGTGCAAGGAACCAGTTCTGAGATGGATATCTACAACTGCACAGAGCTGGCACGGACAAAGGCCCATGAAATGCTGTCTTCCATTGATATCCCTGTATCCAGGTCTGTATTTTTTGTTTATTTACAGGGCTTTTTTTTTTCCTTCTTTGGGACCCGCCGAAAAACGGCCCTTTGCCCTTGGATTTTTTTTCCCCTCAGTAGGTAAATTTTCCCCCAGACTTCATTTTTTTTCCCTAAAAATTTTTTTTTTTTTTTTTTTTTTTAACTTTTAATACATTAGTTAACCTGATCCAGTGTAGAAAATATAACATATTGCATAATTAAATTATCTGTTGCCTTTAATTTGTTTTAAAAACAGCAAAGTATGTTAAATTGATAAGTTAAGACTTTTCTTATTTTCCCCAAAATCAGGCGTTTCGCGTGATTTTTTTCTCCAAAATCCAGCATTTCGGGCGATTATTTTTCCCCTCAAAAAAGTCCAGGCTCTTTTCCCAAAATAAGATAAAAAAAACCTGATTTATATTATTATAGCCTCGATTTACATAACTTACTGTTGACAAACATATCTTGTGATAAACATGTACATGTATTCAGAATCTGTTAATTGTATTTTTAAATCTTAGAATTTCGTGATTTCGTTTTTAATCACTTTCAATTCACAGAAATATTTTCATTGTAATTTTAAATTATGTCTCTTGTATTCTTAAGTGGTCAGATTCTTGAAACCACATTTAAATCACATTCCATTAAAATTGCACTAATTGTTAATGTCCAATTACGGAACACATGTAAAGGAAGCATGGATAGAGGCATTTAAGAATTGTATAACATTGACAAAAGAATTCAATGCCATCAGTCACGATGATTGCTATTTCTTTTGTTTAAAGTCGTTTTCCTCGTTATTCTTAGTGTGTTTCTGTTTACTAGAATAGTATATACATGAGCTTTGCACTAGGAAACTGACCCTTATTGCATGTGCTGTTAGTGCCGCCCTAGATTAGCCTTTACAGTCAGCACAGGCTTATTAGAGATAACACTATACGTTGTTATGGTATTTTAGCTCACCTGATGATGGTGAGCTTTTGTGATCGCTTTTTGTCCCTCGCGCGTCCTGCGCCGTCTACATTTGCCTTGTTAACTCTCTAGAGGCCACATTTATTGTCCAATCTTCATGACATTTGGTCAGAAGATTGGTCTCAATGATATCTTCGATGAGTTAGAAAATAGTTACGTTTGCTTGAAAAACATGGCTGCCAAGGGGCAGGGCATTTTTCCTTATATATGGCTATAGTAAAATTATGTTAACACCCTAGAGGCCACATTTATTGTCCGATCTTCATGAAATTTCACGGGTCATTTTTCCTTATATGGCTATAGTAAAATCTTGTTAACACTCTAGAGGCCACATTTATTGTCCAATCTTCATTAAACTTGGTCAGAAAATTCATCCCAATAATATCTTAGACGAGTTCAAAAATGATGCCCATTGGTTGAAAAACATGGCCACTAGGGGCAGGGCATTTTTCGGCGTTAGCTGTATACGCCAGCTTTTCACCTTATCCTGACCTTTGTTAGCGTCCAATAGAATTCAAATAAAACTTCCCGCGGCCAAGTACAGATGAATACACTTCATTGACTGCATTGGCTGATTTGATAATACCACTAGAACATTGGAAACATGTCCGCGTCTTTGTAACACTGTTTTACTGCGTGTTCAGCATGAAACAGTTTTATCTCTAATAAAAAGGGTTAATAGATAGAACAGTTTTACACTCAATCTCGACATCAATACAGTTTGTGCGTGCACCTTTTATTTTCAGAGGATTTTCAGCGCGAGAACGTTGTATACTTAAAGGCCATGTTCTCATATTTAGTACAGACTTCCATATTCCTGTCAACATGTTATATGAAAAAGTATAAATAGCAGTGGAAGCGATGCCTCACTTTAATGTATTGCATTTCAACCCGCGAGGTATAAGGGGTCAGTTCGCGGTTAGTGTGTTTGAATGTCAGAGTTTATATACAGGTCAGACCTTATGTGCTGTTCGGAGTTCGCGGTCAGTAACATAATAGTTATATAATAAAGACGCTATAGCATGAATTAGGTGAACTGGAATTTTCTTTACCACTAGAAAGATGTGAAATGAAGATATCCAGCGATATTTTTTATGGCATGTCAATAATAGATTCTTAATGTGTTTTTAACAATACCATGATACATATTATTTTTAATTAATTAACAAGAATTATTCCATCATATTTACTAATGTATTATTGCAGCATATTGACTAATGTATTAAGTATGAGCGCGATGATTCTCGATACTGTTAATAATCGAATCAAATACACGTAGCAATGCCCGATAAACCACTCAAACAGGTTTGTTCGAAGAACGCGCGTATACATATTTAAAATATGTACGGAGACTTCGCGTGAGGCCGGTTGACTTTGGTTTTCTGTTTTATATCTATAGGTTTATGACCAGCAATATGTAATAATGTAAAATAAGCCGCGAAAACTCCGCGTAACATCCCGTACTGCGTTTGATGCAGCTAAAAACTGCACAGAAAAAGATATTAGCTATCCTTGATCTCATTCATTTAAATCTTTACCTTCCATAAACTCCAACCACAATCAACGCCGTATATCTTTTTTAAAGATATTTCTTGTTCCTTATATGGCTATCGTAAAACCTTGTTAACACTCAAGAGGCCACATTTATTGTCCAATCTTCATGAAATATAGTCAGAAGATTTGTCTTATTGATATTTTGGATGAGTTCAATAATGGTTACGTTTGCTTGACAAACATGGCTGTCAAGGGGCTGGGCATTTTTCCTTATATGGCTATATATGGCTATAGTAAAATCTTGTTAACACTCTAGAGGCCACATTTATAGTCCGATTTTCATGAAACTTAGTCAGATGATTAATTCCAATAATTTCTTGGACGAGTTCAAAACTGATGCCGGTTGGTTAAAAAACATGGCCGCCATGGGGGTGGGGCATTTGTCCTTATATGGCTATCGTAAAACCTTGTTAACACTCTAGAGGTCACATTTATTTTCGATCATCATGAAACTTGGTCAGAAGATTTGTCCCAATGATATCTTGGATGAGTTTCAAAACTGGTTTTGGTTGCTTTAAAAACAAGGCCACCAGGGGCGGGTCATTTTTCCTTATATGGCCATATATGGCTTAAGTATTACCTTGTTAACACTCTAGAGGCCGCATTTATTGTTTATGCCCCCCTTCGAAGAAGAGGGGGTATATTGCTTTGCTCATGTCGGTCGGTCAGTCGGTAGGTCGGTCGGTCCGTCCACCAGGTGGTTTCCGGATGATAACTCAAGAACGCTTGGGGCTAGGATCATGAAACTTCATAGGTACATTGATCATGACTCGCAGATGACCCCTATTGATTTTGAGGTCACTAGGTCAAAGGTCAAGGTCACAGGTGAAGGTCACAGTTACTGGAAATAGGCATTATAAGGATTTAGCATGGTTCAAACAAGGGAAACAACTACGGTTTATGCATGTTCTTTTTATTACAGATTTGCCTCCCTTTAATTCATTCAAAATCTCATTTTACAGCAGAGATTCCAAATCTGACCTGTAAATGAGCACCATATTTACTGCCAGTGCTAGGTTACATTTTCCCATTTGATCATTCTTAAGTATTGGTATTGTAATGCTGCTACTGCTGCTGCTACTGCTACTGCTACTACTACTACTACTACTACTACCACTACTACTACTACTACTACTACTACTACTTCTACTTCTTCTACTACTTCTACTACTACTACTACTACCACCACCACCACCACCACCACCACCACCACCACCACCACCACCACCACCACCACCACCACCACCAAAAACGTATTCACACAATGGCTACTACAACTTATAGCCCATATAGGGGGGCATGCATGTTTTACAAACAGCCCTTGTTCATGAAATTTGGTCAGAAGATTGGTCTCAATGATTTTTTGGATGAGTTCGAAAATAATTATGTTTGCTTGAAAAACATGGCTTCGAAGGGGCGGGGCATTTTTCCTTATATGTCTATAGGAAAATCTTGTTAACACTCAAGAGGCCACATTTACTATCCCATCTTCATGAAACTTGGCCAGAAGATTCATCCAGATAATATCTTGGATGAGTTAAAAAATGATGCTGGTTGGTTGAAAAACATGGCTGCCAGGTGGCGGGGCATTTTTCCTTATATGGCTTTAGTAAAACCTTGTTAACACTCTAGAGAGTAAAACCTTGTTAACACTCTAGAGGCCACATTTATTTTCCGATCTTCATGAAACTTGGTCAGAAGATTTGTCCCAATAATATCTTTTTATCTCAGGTGAGCGACTTTGGGCCTTTCAGGCCCTCTTGTTTTGTTTAAAGAAAGACTTCCTAGTGGAAATCCAGTGTATGCGAAGTTTCGTCCCTAGAGTATTGTACGGATAGCACAGGCTAATCTGGGATGACACTTTACGCACTTGCATTAAGCCTCGTTGTTTTCCCAAAGTGGGGCTCATATATATCAAACATATATACTGGTGTGTATGGCCACATGAGTTGTTTGCCTCTACACAGCTGTCGTTCACTGCTGGAGGCCATCAAGGACATGTTCATGAAGACTCCTGCCCTCTCCACCAATCCTCGTGTACAGGCTTGGAGGTACTGATAGTTGTACGGCCACTGATAGAGTTATGTGCAATTGTACTATAAAAATAAGAGTTACTGCAAATCATCAATTTGTTTCTGTGTATTTTCTCTATGTGTGAGTTATTATACCCCCACATAACGAAGTTCAGGGTAGTATATAGGAGTGAACTAGTCGGTCGGTCGGTCTGTCTGTCTGTCGATCCGTATTGAGTGTCTGCTTTCTAATCTTAGCAGTTTTCATCGGATCCTCACCAAACTTGGTCAGAAGTTGTATCTAGATGATGTCTAGGCCAAGTTCGAACATGGGCCTTGCGGCTTCAAAAACTTGGTCACGGGGTCACTAAGTGCGTTTTAAACATTCAGCATGTTGTCCGCTCTCTCATTCAAGTTGTTTTCATCCGATCTTCACCAAACTTAGTCAGAAGTTGTATCTACATGTAGATGATGTCTAGGCCAAGTTCAAACATGGGCCTTGCCGGGTCAAAAACTAGGTCACGGGGTCACTTAGTGCGTTTTAAACATTCAGCATGTTGTCTGCTCTCTAATTCAAGTAGTTTTCATCCGATCTATACCAAACTTGGTCAGAAGTTGTATCTAGATGATGTCTAGGCTAAGCTCGAACATGGGCCTTGCTGGGTCAACATGAGCCTTGCCTGGTCAAAAACTAGGTCACGGGGTCACTTAGTGCGTTTTAAACATTCAGCATGTTGTCCGCTCTCTAATTCAAGTAGTTTTCATCCGATCTTCACCAAACTTGGTCAGATGTTGTATCTAGATGATGTATAGGTCAACGTCAAATATGGGTCATGCCAGGTTAAAAACTAGGTCACCGGGTCATTTAGTGTGTTTTAAACATTGAGCACGATGTCCGCTCTCTTAATTCAAGTAGTTTTCATCCGATCTTCACCAAACCTGGCCAGAAGTTGTATCTAGATGATGTGTTGGTCAAATTGGAACATGGGCCATGCCGGATCAAAAACTAGGTCACGGGGTCACTTAGTGCATTTTGAACATTGAGCATGGTGTCCGCTGTTTTTTGTGAAGACAACATGCAAAATATTCTTTGTCAATGCGGCATGTGGGGGTATTCATCACGTCTGTGTCAAAGCTCTAGTTAAGCTACATGTACATTTATCATAGCAAAAGTTCCCATTATTCCAGTTATTAGCATATGCACAGGCCGGTCCTATGTGTTTAACAAATCATTTTCTTGATTTTTCTTTTCCAATTGTGGTACCCAGCATGTACTGTTGATCCTGTAGTTATTTATTTCTTAAAGGGACCTTTTCACAGATTGTACTGAAGTTTGTCATTAAATGCTTTATATTGATAAATGTAAACATTGGATCTAAAAAGCTGCAGTAAAAACAAGAATACAATTAAAGAAAGAAAAAAAGTAACGCTCAACTATATAGGCTCGAACCACTGACCCCTGGAGTCCTGGAGTAAAAGTCTATAGCTAAGACGGCTCGGCCATCCGTACTCATACACTGAATGATGTATTTTATACTTTATACAAGCAATCCTTGTAGTATTACAAAATATAACTACAACAACAGAACTCTAAATTATTCAATCGTTTCGCGTAAAGCTTTATCATTTTCAGGTTTTTAAATCGTCAAAAATTGCATATAATTGATATATTAGAGCATGGTAAATGTTCACTGTGACTGTTTCCTCACAAATATCATAACTACAAAGAAAATTTTCGAATCTGAATTTTTTTTAAACATTTTTTCAATTTAACAAAACCTAAAAAGGCCCCTTTAAAACATCGTTGCGTCATCTGTGCATGTAACCTTTTTTAGACTGAATAATAAATATGATAAAAAACTTTAAAGCTTCCAATTATACTCCTTTTTAAGTGTGTATAAAGGTCTTTATATATTTGTCTGGAGGCCTGGGGACCGTTTCAGTAAACATCGTAGTACACATTTACGATACGATACATTTTTCGAAGATACATAATTGCATAAGTCCATATTATATGATTATTAATCTACGTTAGCGTTATCGATCGCCAAAATTGCCATTGGCGATTACAATTCCTAGCTGGCGATTGAAAAAAAGGTTTTCATGAAATTGGCGATTGAAAAATAATAGACCCTATGTTTTGAAATGCACAATCTAACTGCCTGTTTTCAGGCAGTATAAATTGCCAGAAACATCGATAAGATAACGCAGATAACACCCTTACCGGAAAGGCCCCAGGGGATAATGACGACCACCTAGGTCAATAATCCACATGGCTTATGTCTTAATTTGTCACGCTTAATACTGCAACCAGACTTTTTCGAACATTTGGGTTACTCTGCGATTTACGTGATAACTGAATCACTGAAGCGTGCCGTGTTTAGACATATAGATGTAACGATTCAACGTTATCGAATCGACCAGTAGGGAATTGTCATTTAATAAGATGGGTGGAGTTATGGCATTATTGACATAGCGGCTATAAACTTATTTCCCAAGAAACAGCGATTTTAATTGGCTAAAAAAGTAGATAAAAGTAACTTCCTTTTACCGTTGCTATGCAACTTGAAAAACCGATTTAGAAAATGAGTTGCAGATTCCGGGATAAATGGAGGCTTGGAACGAAAAAGGAAAGTCGAAGCAACAGAAATTAACACAATTCTTTAGAAAAGAAATCGGACAGAATAATGTAATCTCATGAATTGACCATATGTTAGGTTCGCGATCAGAGGTTGTCTCAAATAGTGCAGATGCGAATGTAGAATAGGAAACGTTTTATCTACCCAATGTATATAAACAGTTTAAAACAGTTTCAAAGTTCTACAGTTGACTATATTTTTGAATTTATTTTTTCAATTTTTATGAACTGACAAGTTAAGGATAGTTTCAACATGAACAAATGTTGAACATATTCCTAGTTTATACAATGTTGGTTCTTAAAAGAGATTTGTGTGGGTTTAATTAATCTTTGCTTTGAGTCTCCCTCTTTTAAATGTAAGAGGGGATCAAGCCCCCCTTTTCCTGAAAGTTAGGGGGGCCAGAACCCCTATCTACGTTTTTCTAGATGCAACCTTACATATCCCCAATTAGCGACATCGGATGCTAGCCCAAGTAAGTTATGAAATAATACCTGTCAAGTCTCATGGTTTCGCCGTGACTCTCATGGTTTCGCTGTGAGTCTCATGTTTTTTTGGCATGCAATGATGGTCTCACGCTGACTTAGTAATTTCTCACGCATTTCTTCAGAATAAAAAAAGAAAAAAAAAGTAATGTTTGGATTTCATAAAATGTTGTATAATTATTACTGAGACAGGCGGGCTATTTTAGTGGTTTCTAACCTAAATACCACATATACCGAAAACTGTTTAACGGTGTTAATGTATCATTTTCACGACGCCACCAGTGTCTGTGTATGCAAAAAAATCGGTTGCAAAATGTCAGCAAGTGGCTAACCAGGAAAGAAAAAAACTTGAAGCAAAGTAAGGGCTAATTTCAGAAAAAAAGTCTTAATTTTGCTCAGGAAATAGCCCCAAAACGCACCCCCCTACATTTGGCTACTAATTTTTTTTTCCTTAGCGCCAACCTAGATAAATGTTCAATACTTAATTAATTACATTGGCATCTCAAGCGCCGTATATACTTGACGAGCATGGCGAGCAAGTTCGTCTACTTATTAAGATTACAAAATTCTCTTGTAAGCTAAAATTGTAGTAATATTGTTTATGAAACGGCCCCAAGGAAAAGATTTTTATGCCCCCCGGATCGAATGATCGGGGGTATATTATTTTTGGCCTGTCTGTCTGTCTGTCATTCCTTCAATCCGTCATTCTCTCACCAAAACTTTAACCTTACATTAAAGTTTTGCAATAACTTTTGAAATATTGAACATAGCAACTTGATATTTGGCATGCATGTGTATCTCATGGAGCTGCATGAGTGGTGAAAGGTCAAGGTCATCCTTTAAGGCCAAAGGTAAAAAAAAACACGGCGCATTAGGGGGCATTGTGTTTCTGACAAACACATCTCTTGTTCAAATTATAACCTTAGCTAGTGAAATAGTGAAGTTAGTTATCATACTACTAATTATAGAACTTATGTTGTTTTCACCATTTTGGCAATGGTGCTGGGGCCCTTTGGAAGGGGAAAATTTGCAGTGTTTCAACTTAAATTGGGGAATATGTGTTGTTTTGAAAAATTGAAAATAAGCGTTTTGAATATTTTATTTAATAAGGCTCAACCCATAAAGCTGCATAAAGAAATTACTTGATATTCCATTTTTAACTCGTCTGTCACGAAGTAACATGGTGAGCTTATGTGACCGTGTAATGTCCGGCGTCTGTATGTGCGTGCGTGCGTGAACAATTTGTTTGTGTTGACAGTAGAGGTCACATTTTTCATCCATTCTTTATCACGCCGGGTATGCGAATACTTCGTTGACGGATGGCACTTCACTAACAGAGAACAACAAACGCCACGCGAGGTAAGTTCCTCTGTTTTATTTAAAGTTATATCCTAAAGATTAGTTTTTAAGACAAGACACATGGTCGAGTTGATAAATGGTGTATCCTATTGTATTGGGAATACACAATTTCACGGAAGAATGGTACAGTTTTGCCCCAAAAATAGAAAATTCGATCGGAAAACAGCATAAACTGGATGAACAGTAAGCATTTTAACAAAATAAAACTACTTAGAATTATTGCAAGAAATTGTTTGCTATTCCAGCATGTAGAGTAATCAATGTGCTTCAAATACTGAAATTTTGATAGTATTCAATGAAATATAAACAAAGATAGTGCATGTTGTAATGGGTGGTATACATAAAGTTGCAGGCACTTTGTTTACCGATAAAGGGCACTTCAGATTACGGAGACTTTTAACAAAGCGGGCACTCTAATAACTGAGTTTTATCTTCTACCTTAAATGCATTTATTTATATTATGGCTATTCATACGAAACATTTTTAAAATATATTTTTCAAAAATCACATTACTATTAATTTATACTATGTTTATTATTAAATAAATGTGTGCATAATGAACTTGTTTTTTATTGGTAACTTGAGATTCAGAGAAATGAAAATACAACGGATAATGCGGATCAACACAATCGTGTTTAATTTTTACTTATAGTAGGGCTCTAGATAACGGTGGTGAAGGGGTCTTTATGAGGCAAATACACATTTGTTCTTCATAAAATCCTATGTCGGTTGTGCTTATTTGAATCGCATCATCAAGACGATACTTATGCGTAGCAACAAAATTAAAAAGAGAATGGTAAAACTTCCTTAATTTTGAGCCCTGCTTATAGGGAGCACTTCCCTTTACTCAACGCTAACGTTTGCTCGAAGTGCGATTCACCTGACCCTAAATCACTGTATTGGTTGAGTTTAAAGAAACACGGGTAAAATTAAATCGTAAAAACAACTGATTCTGGAAAAAAGGAATGCGTACATAAAATGTGTAAATGTCGTATTATGGAGTCAGTACTTAGTATACCCCCACAAACGAAGTTTAGGGTGCTATATAGGATAGAACTTGTCTGTCTGTCGGTCGGTCGGTCCGTAGTAAGTGTCCGCTCTCTCGGTTTTCATCCGATCTTCACCAAACTTGGTCAGAAGTGGTATCTAGATGATGTCTATATCAAGTTTGAATATTGGTCATGACGGGTCAAAAACTAGGTCACGGGGTCACTTAGTGCGTTTTAAACATTCAGCATGGTGTCCGCTCTCTAATTCAAGTAGTGTTAATCCAATATTTGCCAAATTTGGTCAGAAGTTGTATTAAGTTGATGTCTATGCCAAGTTTGAACATGGGCCATGCCGGGCCAAAAAACTAGGTCACGGGGTCACTTGGTGCGTTTTTTAACATTCAGCATGGTGTCCGCTCTCTAATTCAAGTAGTATTCATCAGATATTCACCAAACTTGGTCAGAAGTTGTATCTTGATGATGTATAGGCAAAGTTCAAACATGGGCCAAGCGGGGTCAAAACTAAGTCATGTGTCTTCAAATGACGCTTCAAGTAGGCTTTCCTAGCATAACTGGCCTCACAAATTCCACACGAGAACCGTTCGCTTGTACACAATTCTTCTTCTAAACTAATGTCCAACAACGAACCGTCGGCGGCATTCATAAGCTCCGATTCACTCAACCTGTAATAAATAATTGTGTCACTTATATGCAACTTCATATGCAGCATGTGTTGTGTTTATATTAAAAACAAAGACGGATATGCATAACTTTTTACACCACTGTCGTGTGATTAAATCGACCCCGCCCGTTCTTTTATTGCTATTTTAGTTTATTTTCGTTTTGAGCCAAAAAGTTCCAATAGAATTTCGGACCTGCATCGCTGCTTATATTAATCTCTGAGAGGCAGTTTAAGCACAGTGATTATTCATGACATGCTATCTAATATATAAGAAAATAGCCTTAGTACCTTCATTTGGACATAAAGATAAATGCTTTAGATCAACCGTTTAGAACGTAATTTAAAATATATGGTCATATAGATTTTACTCATTAGACATATCCAATTTGTTTAACATTTATCTTTCACATTTATACCAAATCATAATCATATTTCAAAGGGATAAGAACATGCTTCGGTAATTCGTTTTTTATTTGCGTACTAAGTACATACATTGTTATGTATTGCCTGCTTACTTTAACAGTATTCCACAGCGAATTCTGCATTTTTGATTCACAAAAAAACGAGTGTGTTATATCTGGAAAAAAGTGTCTAGATGTCAGGAAACGAAGTGCCATTGTTTTTTAGATGATCGGTAAACGAAGTGCAGATGAAAAATGTGCATGCGACTCTTAAAACATTAGAATTTTCTCAAATACATTAGTTAACTAAAATGTAACATGTTGTAACATTACTGGATATATTGATCTTTTATTTCGAATAGTAAGCACGTTCTTGATTTATTTCCAAGTATGTTTATTTTCTTAAAATATGTACTGATCATTCAATTCATGCTGATTATCGATGGAATTTTATCTTTTTTTTAATAATTCACCGTTTTTCGGCGAATTTCTTTCTTCGCAATACGAAGTGCTATACCATTAATCACCCAAACAATGTTCTGTGTCTAAAAACCAAATAAACAGAACATAAATACAAAAAAGCTGAAGAACTCACCTCTCGCGCGTGGCTTTTGTTGTTCTCTGTTAATGAAGTGCCATCCGTCAACGAAGTATTCGCATACCCGGCGTGTTTATGAAATTTGGTCAGAATGTTTATCTTGAAGAAATCTGGGTTGGGATTGTATATGGGTCATCTGGGGTAAAAAACTAGGTCACTAGGTCAAATAATAGAAAAACCTTTAACAGCATAATTAATTGTTTTTCACTAAGTGTATAATAATAATTTATATATCAGATTAAAGAGAATAAAATGTTCTTTATTATGGTTTTTATTTCATGAAAATCCATAAAGGATAAGTGCTTAATTATTGAACAATGCGGATTATCGGTATTGATTTTTTTCCTGACAAATGCCGTCCCAGACATTAAACTCTTTCAGCTGTAGACTGTGCATCAATACATCGCCGTGTCATTGACCTGAAAAATTGATACGCAGTCGGCATTAACACCGGTCAGAACCGGTCATCGAGACAAAGGAATATTACTGGTGTGAAAACAAAACAATGGTGTAATCGTACATTGTAGCGGCTTAAATAAACAATTACATCTGATTAAAGATTAAAGATTGCTGCCGATTTAAATCAATTTGAGTAAATGTTGTTAGTGAATTATCAACTTAGTCACACAATGAACGTAAGTTAAGAAGTTGATAATTGATTTTAATTTCGAGAAGTTCGTAATGTTGTAATGATTAAAGGCTAAATCAGACAATACCAAACTTAGTCGGACCGACGGACATATCTGACAGATTATGACAAGGTCCGATCGATTTTGCAATTCTGTCGGACCAAAATGTCCGACTCTAAAAAATATAGTAAATATCTTTAATAATCATTGTCTGATGCTCCGTTGGATTCCAATATTTGCCATTAAAACATGTAGAACTAAATACGTTAGTACCAATGTCGTTTTTATGTTTTCGTTTATGTACTAGCTCCACGCTCATATGTGCATGTCAATTTGCAAAATGCGAGAGCCGGGACCATTCAGCATGGCGCTCACATATGTTAGAGGTAAAATCTCTTCAACGTAAACAGCATTACGAAGCGAAAATAACGTTGCCGTATAATTGTTTTCAGGTGATTTCGTTTTCAAAATATTGTTGTCTTGTTTCCAAAAGATTATTTCACAACTAATTTTATTGTCTTTATATTTTGTATTGTGAGATTTACCTGATATGCTGAGGTTTCTAACCAAAGTATGACCTGGTACTGATACTATTATATTGAGAATATTGGCAAAACAAATTTGTCGAGACTCAAGTGATTGATCATCTATTAATTGAAGGTACCTCAGATGAGCAGGAGACTGCTGAACCTGATAATGTTGTAGACTTTGACACAGAAACTCAACAAATCAATTATCAATACTGTACAGATGACAAGAGTGATTACTGTTCAGATTTTCAGGAGGAAGGAGACAATGAGAAGAAGATAATAAATTATTTGAATTCCAATCTCTATTCCGATATCTGATAATATCAAGTAATATATAGTAACATACTTGTTATATGATATTACTAGATAGTACATACTTGATTTATGTCATTATGATATAAATAAATACTATGTGTAACCGTCATTTCATTTTGTGTTTTCTCTCTTTTTGTTTGGTCTGACAAACACTCGTCCGGTCTGACAGAATTTGTCAATCTGTCAGACTGAATGTCTGACATCAATCTGGAAGTTTGGTATTGTCTGCTAAATGTGTTACAATCGTGAATGATGATAGATGAACTGGTATAAAACCCTTGACATTTTCGGGTATAAAGTGTCAGAAATTGTGACTGTTATTATGGCGACCATATAATAAGGCAATAAGCGTTCTTTGGACTCTGACGAATCTAATGACCCGATCTCAAAAAAATCAAATCTGATAATAGATCATTCAAAGATGTTTGGCTTTCGGAATTCAAGTGGTTAGATTATAATGCAAAATTAAAAACGATGTATTGCAAAATATGCATACAGTTTCAAACATCAAATTCATTCACATCTGGGTGTAGTATTTTTGAAAAAGACAACATTTCAAAACACGAAAAATCAAAAGGTAATAAAAAAGAATGACAATCAATATTAAAATGCATATACATTAATATATGAATAATATATTAAAAATAACAAAAATATTTTGTTATGTTCATAATAATATTGACACTTTTCAAAATGAGCTTTTTGATTTAAAATTAAGCATATTTGATTTTGTTTATTTCAGATCACAAAGAGGCCTCACAAGCTTCTAGTCGTAAAACATGACAAATGCGCAGGCTGCAGCAATATCCAAAAGTGAAGCAGCTGTAGTGTCGGATATGACTAATGTGTACTTTGCTGCACATCATACTCTCGCATCATTGCTGGTTCCCGACCTTCGAGTTGGCAGCCACACGTCATGTGAACACAGCTCCAGTGTGTCAGAATTTCAAAACTGTATGGCAGACGTTCTGAGGAGTGATCTTCTCCAGAAGATACAGACATCATGCAAGTACAGTATCACGATCGATGAGAGCACAGACATTTCAGTGAAGCAAAATTAAGTAACCTATGTTAGACTTTTGGAAACTGATGAGTTTGGAATGGCTTTGCCACATACTTACTTTTTGACGATGCTGCGAAGCAACGTCTAAGTTATCATATCATGAAAAAATTCTTCACAATGGCAACCTATGTAACCGAGCCAGTCCGATTGAGATAGCTCGATTTTTCTAATCGGCATACCTTGCTGATTATCATTGATAAAGGTTTAGGAAGCTCAGATATAAATAGGACAGCATATTCTGGGAAAAGATTTAATAATAGTTTGAAAACGTTAATTTTAAATCAGTTATATTAAATCCATTATATGTTTATAGATCAATGAAACAACTATGCATTTTTTGTATTGTATTTGACATTTGTCGTGATTCAGTAAATAAATTGCGAATTAAAACGTGTATAATTAACTCTCAACGCGATCATGAGTGTAAAGAAAACGAATTATTTCGAACCTGCCATTTGTAAACGTTGTAGCGACTATGGTATATAAACAGCATAATAGCCGTATCATATCTGTGATACTCGCTCTTCTGCGTGCTTTCTCATTTTGCATATTTAATAAACTTTTCAAACATAAATTACAGAGCCACATCAGTGCACATACTATGTTTGACAATTCATTGGTTTGTTGGATATTGTTTGCTGTTTTAAACACATATTAGGTCATATCGCGGAGATTTAGTTAACCTTACCATGTGTTCATGGGCGAACTCACGTATTCAAGTGCTCTTACGACTATGTGCTCATACCCACTTTCGATCGGGAATCATCATGAAATTATTGCCATACTTAACGAACAAACATGCCTAAGCTTATTGAATAAGAGAAAAAGAACAATAATCAAAAGAGAAAAAGTATATGTTCATGCACATGAGATTGTGAAATCAAGTCCGTACACATAGCATCATTAACTTAGGAAAGGAAACAACGAAATATAAAATTTTGGTATGATATACATGTGAAATTAAAGAGCATGGTGTAATTAAAGAGCATGTCAAGTTTTGAATTTATATGCTGAATCGTAATGTTATAACCCACAAACATTTTACTGTAACAGACAGTTTTTTAAGATAAGTGGTACAGAAAATACACGTTGAATACCTTTTTAAAGATATTTCTTGTAATATTTGATCGAGAATATAACCTGCCTCCCAGTTTCGCTGAAAGGATCAAGTTCCCCACGGGTACTACTTCCCCGTACCCCCAATTTTTTTTCGTACCCTACATTTTTCGTACCCATTTTTCTCGTGCCCATTTTTTCTTCGTACCCAAATTTTTGCTTGTAACCAAATTTTTTTTTCGCACCCAATTTTTTTCCTACCCAATTTTTTTTCGTAACCAAATCCTTTAACGTACTTAATTTTTTTTTGGCATAATTTTTGTACCCAAAATTTTCTTACCCATTTTTTAACTACCCAAAATTTTCGTACCCACATACACAATTGTGGTGATGTAGATAAACTAAAATAGATGCTTTTATATCAATCCTCTTCAAAAGCATCGTCACACCAGTACTTTCAGTACTTTGATTGGGTGTGGCAGAACTTCAATTAGCAAATGCAGAGAGCATACATGAGAATGTAGTTAATTTGCTTGGTAGAAAAGAATTGACATTCAAAATTTATGTGGGGTGAGCATTGACGGGGCTTCTGTAATGGTTGGGCGAAATTCTGGGGTAGTCACCCGTCTGAAGGGTGCAGTACCAGGTGTGTTGGCAACACACTGCATAGCACATCAGTTGGCATTGAGTTGTGCCAGGGCAGCCGATACCATTCCATATTTGGTGAAATACCAAGAGATTCTGAATTCTGTTTATAAATTCTTTCAAATTCTCAAAAAAAAACATGTCCACTTTTTCGCAAATTTAGATGGTACTAAATGGGGGAACAAAGAATTTCAAAGAAATATTTCACACTATGTACTTTTTGGTTTGTTGTAAACTGTTTATTTTTGTTATGCAAACATGATGATTATAGTAATAAACATATTAAAGCTTCTTTTGTGGGTTCTTCTTTAACACCCATTAGCCTAGACTTACAACAGGTGGTTCCGAATGCTTTGCTAAAACTTTGGCTACAGTTTCTAAAATTTGGCTTCACAAAATTACATTTGGCTAAAATGTTGGCTACAGATATTTTTGAGCCAGGGGAGCCCTGTTTGGATTGTATTTGGGTCATCTGGGGTCAGGTCAACAACCAGGTCACTAGGTCAATTAATAGAAAAACCTTGTGTAGACTATAGAGGTCACAATTTTCATCCGACAATAATGAAATATGGTCAGAATGTTTGTCTTGTTAAAATCTGGGTTGGGATTGAATTTGGGTCATCTAGGGTCAAAAACTAGGTCAAATTAAAAAAATCTTTTGTAGACAATAGAGGTCACAGTTTACATCAAATCTTTATGAAATTTGGCCAGAATATTAATCTTGATGAAATCTGGGTTGGGATTGTATTAGGGTCATCTGGGGTCAAAAATTAGGTCACTAGGTCAAATCATAGTAAAACTTTGTAAAGACAATAGAGGTCATAGTTTTCATATGATCTTAATGATATATGATCAGAATGTTTATCTTGATAATATCTGATTTTGGATCGTATATGGGTCATCTGGGGTCAAAAATTAGGTCACTGGGCCAATTCTAGTATAACCTTTTTTAGATGAAAGAGGTCACAGTTTTCATCACGTCTTAATGAAATTTTGTCAGAATGTATTAATTACTGAAATTTGGCTTGGAATTGTATATGGGTCTCATAGAATTTAAGTTCATGAAGCAAGGTTAGTCAGGTGAGCGATTCAGGGCCATCATGGCCCTCTTGTTTTAGGAGGGATGGAAACCTTCGATAGAGTAAAATATATACTTTTTGACAGTGCCAATGAGGCCGAATTCTTGCCCCAAAACAGACTTAAAACAATAATAATACTTGACATGTTAACAGGAAAGAGCTGACCGACATAGAGAAGAAGATCATATTCCCCAAGACAGTTATAGCAGTGGTAGGTGACACGGGGGCGGGGAAGTCCAGTCTGATGAACGCTCTACTAGACCATCGCAGTGTGCTACCCACGTCTGGTATGAGGGCCTGTACAGCTGTGGTGGTGGAGGTCGTACAGAACACCACCAGCAGCTGTTTTGAGGCCGATATCGAGTTTCTACAGAAACAGGTAGTCACAGTTTTCAGAGCTCTGAGCTTGTTTTGGTTTGAAGCTGTTTTACAAAAGAATGATATAGGTTGATTTTATGCCCCCGAAGGAGGGCATATAGTGATCAGACTGTCCGTCTGTCTGTCTGTCTTTCCGTCACACTTTGCATTTAGGTTTCGCATTTAGGTTTGGAAAAATGCTCATAACTTCTATGTCACTTCAGATAGCAACTTGATGTTTGGCATGCATGGGTATCTCATGGAGCTGCACATTTTGAGTGATGAAAGGTCAAGGTCATCCTTCAAGTTCAAAGGTCAAATATATGGCTCCAAAGCGGCGCAGAAGGGGGCCTTTACGTTTCTGACTAACACATCTCTTGATTGATTCCCTTTTTAACTGTCTGTCATTTAACTGGAAATCAGATAGATTGAAAGTATTACCGTAATGGAAAAAAGTGCTCAATTATCGAGGCTTATTGTTCAAAAGTTCCAGCAAAATTGGTATCACTTGCTGTGAAATCTTTAATTGTACAATAACATATTGATTTATAGGAAATTCAGATGTCATAGCTTATTTTGCAAGTTAAGTGTTTAATTAATAATGTACTGACTTAATTTGGGATGGAGCCCTGTCATTGGGGTCAGTTGTAAATGACATGTTCTGGAAAAACTGGGCTTAATGCATGTGCGTTGAGTGCCCTCCCAGAAGCCCTGTTCACAGGCTAATCAGGGTAGTTATGAAAATTCTGAGAAGTTTGAAATATTGGTCCTTTATTAGCCTGTGCTTATTGCACAGGGTGATCTGGGAACCGTTTAATGCACATGCATTCGGCCTAGTTTTTCCATAACAAGGTTTGTATAACCATTGTGTCCCTTCCCAGGAGTGGTTTAATGAGCTGGAGGTGCTTCTAAAGGACCTGACAGCCCTGGACGGGACCATCAAGAAGGGAGTACCTGACCCCGCCTCTGATGCCTACTCCTCGTACTGTAAGGTGCGGGCTGTCTACGGCCGGGTAGAACCCCTCCCAGTCCTCACCAGAATCACCACGGTGACACACTGGCTGGGCAAAGTGAGAGTTCTCAAGTCACATAATGTAAGTCCATGTTTTCTGTCTGTTCAATTATTGTACTGACTTGTATATAAATGTTCATCTCAATGGCCGTTACACTCTGAGTCCAGATAAAAGGATGAAACAGATGATCTTTAGTAGAGCTTCCACCTCTCTGTACAGCTGCTGGTGCAGGCTTTAAAATTCTGCTTAGGCGCTGGCTGTCACTGCATCCTTGCAGGATTTGTTAAGCAGTTTTAGTCGGCTCCTCCAAAGGGGCAATTTGTTGAAGGCACATGGTGGATTTTCTTGTGCGTGTGATGATCTTGCCTTGTTAGCGGTCATAAGATGATGACCTGTTGTAATCTAGACAGACGATGGTAGACCTAAGTTACTTTTGGAGTTATGGACCTTTGTTTAGTTTTATACATATGTATTGCCCAGATTATAATTCTAACTCTTATTTGTGTCAAAGGTTAGTCATTTAAGGTGATCCACCATATCTTGTTATGTATTTGGCTACAGGCAACCTTGTGACTCAGTTAAAAAAAGTGTACATTTCTTGACCTGGATGATCAACATCATCCATGAATACGGTGCATGTGTAATTCAGGAGTTTATGTTTATCACTGATAAATTATCAGTTGCAAAATGTACATGCAACTTATGCAATTTTCAGGCAGAGAACTTTCGTCGTCAAGTGGAGACGTACATAGAGACGCAAGAACCGGGGTCAGGGGGTCAGTACTGGCCAATAGTGAAGCACGTGAGACTGAGACTCCCACACTGTGATGTCTGCAGCAGTGGTGCTGCTCTTGTGGATCTACCGGGTGTCAGGGACTCGAACGCTGCCAGGGACCGCATTGCTAAAGAGGTACCTTGGTTTATTTTTATCTCACCTGAGCACAAGGTGCTCATTGTGAGCTTTTGTGATCGCCTTTTGTCCGTCGTCCATTGTCCGTTGTGTGTTGTCTGTTGTGCAATGTCAACATTTGCGTTGTTCACTCTCTAGAGGCCACATTTATTGTCCAATCAATATGAAATTTGGTCAGAAGATTGGTTTCAATGATATCTTGGATGAGTTCGAAAATGGTTAGGCTTGCTTGAAAAACATTGCTGCCAAGGGGCGGGTCATTTTTCCTTATACGGCTATATATGGCTATAGTAAAATCTTGTTAACACTCTAGAGGCCACATTTATTGTCTGATCTTCATGAAACTTGGTCAGAAGATTCATCCCAATAATGTCTTGGACGAGTTCGAAAATGATGCCAGTTAGTGGAAAAACATGGCCGCCAGGGGGCGGGGCATTTTTCCTTATATGGCCATAGTAAAACCTTGTTAACACTCTAGAGGCCTCATTTTTTTTCATGTTCATGAAACTTGCTCAGAAGATTAGTCCTACTGATATCTTTGATGAGTTAAAAAATGGTAACCTTTGCTTGAAAAACATGGCTGCCAAGAGGCGGGGCATTTTTCCTTAAATGGCTATAGTTAAATTTTGTTAACACTCTAGAGGCCACATTTATTGTCCAATCTTAATGAAACTTGGTCAGAAGAATCATCCCAATAATATCTTGGATGAGTTCGAAAATGATGCCTGTTGGTTGAAAAACATGGCCGCCAGGGGGTGGGGCTATTTTCCTTATATGGCTGTAGTAAAACCTTGTTAACACTCTAGAGGTCACATTTATTTTCCTATCATCATGAAACTTGGTCAGAAGATTTGTCCTCATGATATCTTGGATGAGTTCGAAAATGGTTTTGGTTGCTTTAAAAACATGGCCACCAGGGGCGGGGCATTTTTCCTTATATGGCTATACCTTGTTAACACTCTAGAGGCCACATTTATTGTCCAATCTTCATGAAATTTGCTCAGAAGATTGGTCTCAATGATATCTTGGATGAGTTCAAAAATAATAATGTTTGCTTGAATAAAATCGCATCCAAGGGGCGGGGCATTTTTCCTTATATGGCTATAGTAAAATCTTGTTTACACTTCAAGAGGCCACATTTACTGTCCAATCTTCATGAAACTATGGTCAGAAGATTCATCACAAATATCTTGGATGAGTTCAAAAATGATGCTGGTTGGTTGAAAAACATGGCTGCCAGGGGGCGGGGCATTTTTCCTTATATGGCTATAGTAAAACCTTGTTAACACTCTAGAGGCCACATTTATTTTCCGATCTTCGTGAAACTTGGTCAGAAGATTTGTCCCAATAATATCTTGTTATCTCAGGTGAGCGACTTTTAGCCTTTCAGGACCTCTTGTTAACGTAAATTTATTTAAAGGAATTGAAGTACAGACATTTTTTTCACAGGAATTGTTTTGCACATTTTTCAATTCCATAAAAAAAAAAAAAATTTGAAATCTATTGGGTAAAGGCTGAAATAATATGTATGGTTGTTGTGGTTTTAACACATAAAATTCAACCATTATAACAGTATAACACTAGCTTAAAGTACTCATGTTATAATGTCTTTGTAAGTTGAACCTTAGTAAATATAATATTGAAAACACTTAAATCCTTAATTTTGAAGCATTTTAAGCAAAACAACAACAACACTTATTTCTCAAGTATAGACAAAAGGCAGCAATTTTTTCCCAATCCAAATGGACCCGGCTCCATTTCCAAAATGGTGAAAAAAACCCACTGCAACTTGAAGTGACAAGCATGAAGATACAGAATGTCATGTGCAAGAACCATGTCCCTTGATCAAAGGTCACTTTTAAATCTCAATACTTTGATCAGCAATTAATGGATTTTGAGATGTGTTGGCATTATAAACAGGTACTTTTTATTGAGTGAAGCGTAAAAGACCCTTGCCAATATGTCAATTACTACAGTAGACTCTCTGTAAACCGGACAGTCTGGGGACTGGCCTGATCGTCTGGTTTTCAGAGAGTTCCGGTTTACCAAAAGTATGCATATTGCCGAAATATACATTGTATGCATTGTGTACAAAATAATATAAGAATAAAACAAACCATATACATTTACATGTTCCATGTGATAACTGTACTCACGTAAGGTTTATGTTTAAAGCATTCTTCCAAAAATGTGTTTTTATTTGATTAATAGCAAAAAACATTCCATACCGACTTGTTTTGATTAATCCCAAAGTGAGTGTGATGCTTTATACATGTACATACGTGACATTTGTCATATAGGCGAGTGAGTCGTGTTCGAGTTTGCTAAAAATACTTGACTTGACTAGTTGGGGTAGGCAGCAGGCGGCTAGAGCGTCTTAAACCCCTGATTTCCACGCTCCTCTGTTCTGTGGGTCAGTGTCACCCATGCCACAGGTGTGCAGGTCATCCTTAATACAGTCAGACCACGATTTTCTTGGTCTCCCTCTACCTCTAGCACCAGGAATGGCCATCTTCGAGATTGAATTGATGCAAGAGGTGGCACGCTCGACATGCCCATACCACCTCAGGCGCCTGGCTCTCAGTGATGCAGTGACTTCTGGTATCCCTAGTTTGTCATACAGCATGTCAGTGTGGACTCCGTCGTCAGGTTTGATGCCGCAAATCCAGCAGGCCATTGCTCTGTCGTTTCTACGAAGTCGTTGTAGATCAGAAGCGGATGGTGCCCACGCTTCACTACCATGTAACATGGCAGAACGGACACAAGCATTGAACACGTTGCCACGGATTTTAAGAGAGACATGCTTCGACGTCAGTATTGGTAGGAGCTTCTTAAACTTTCCCCAGGCAATGCAGCATCGGGTGATGATGGCAAGTTCGCAGCCTCCCCCAGCACAAAGCGTGTCACCCAGATGGCAGAAGCTGGCCTCAACATCAAGCTGTAAGCCATCAATGGCCACCTGGGTAACAGGTCTTCCATCAATTGGGCGTGCCTGGTCCATACATCTCGGGCAAACGTAGTCCGGGTTGCTAGTGATTCTTCCCTTGATGCCACTGCACTTTTTGTGCACCCACAGTTTGCACTGGGTACACTCAATCGAGTTCACTCCCACTCCACTCCTACATACCGCACAGGGATATGCTCCCGCATCGCGCAGAAGATTCAGTCCAGGGCCGGTGATCAAGAGCTTTGTCTTCTTCATATTGACCCTCAGCCCCTTGCTTTCCATTCCATCCTTCCAACCTTTCAATCTGGAAGAGACACTCCTCCAGTGAGTCCGCGATCACAGCAAGATCATCAGCGTAGAGGAGCTCCCATTGAACCCCGGCGCGGAATTCCCATCGACAGAGCCTCAAGCACTAGGATGAAAAGCAGGGGACTAAGAACAGAACCCTGATGCACCCCTACTTCGACTCCAAATTCCTCGCTATATTGTCCGTTGACACGCACACGGCACCTGGCGCCTGTGTACATACCCTGTATGACACGAACTGCCCATTCCTCAACCCCTAGACTCCTCAGAGCCCACCAGAGGACCTTTCTTGGAACTCTATCAAATGCTTTTCAAAGGTCAACAAAGGCAATATACAGTGGCTTGTTTGCTGCATTGTATTTTTCCTGTAGCTGGCGTATGATGAAGATTGCATCAGTTGTACCTCTACCAGGAACAAAACCAAACTGCATACTATCGATATCGACCATCTCGCGTATGTGGGTGATAGCTCTGAATTAATTAAACCTCAAAGACAATTTTGACAAATAACGATTCGAGAAGACTTATAGATTTGAGACTATTAATGCTGAAGATGCGATTGAAATTAAGAAAAGGCAATGAATGAATTTGCAGACAGATGGCTAGATATTTATGCCCCCCTTCGAAGAAGAGGGGGTATATTGCTTTGCTCATGTCGGTCTGTCGGTCGGTCTGTCGGTCGGTACGTCCACCAGGTGGTTGTCAGACGATAACTCAAGAACGCTTAGGCCTAGGATCATGAAACTTCATAGGTACATTGATCATGACTCGCAGATGACCCCTATTGATTTTGAGGTCACTAGGTCAAAGGTCAAGGTCACGGTGACCCGAAATAGTAAAATGGCTTTTGAATGATAACTCAAGAACGCATACGCCTAGGATCATGAAACTTCATGGGTAGATTGATCATGACTTGCAGATGACCCCTAAAGATTTTGAGGTCACTAGGTCAAAGGTCAAGGTCACGGTGACCCAAAATAGTAAAATGGTTTCCGGATGATAACTCAAGAATGCATACGCCTAGGATCATGAAACGTCATGGGTAGATTGATCATAACTCGCAGATGACCCTTATTGATTTTGAGGTCACTAGGTCAAAGGTCAAGGTCACGGTGACCCGAAATAGTAAAATGGTTTTCGGATGATAACTCGAGAACGCATACGCCTAGGATCATGAAACATCATAGGTAGATTGATCATGACTTGCAGATGACCCCTATTGATTTTGAGGTCACAAGGTCAAAGGTCACGGTCACGGTGACCCGAAATAGTAAAATGATTTTCGGATGATAACTCAAGAACGCTTTTGCCTAGGATCATGACACTTCATAGGTACATTGATCGTGACTCGCAGACGACCCCTATTGATTTTCAGGTCACTAAGTCAAAGGTCAAGGTCACAGTGACAAAAATCGTATTCACACAATGGCTGCCACTACAACGGACAGCCCATATGGGGGGCATGCATGTTTTACAAACAGCCCTTGTTAACGGTCATATTTCTCACAGTTTTATCTGACAAACGAACTAACAACCATTTAAGGGTTAAAAACATGGCTATAAGATCTTTTAAACTTCCTGAGAAGATCACAAGAAAGTGATCGTCACAACGGCATGCATTAAGTTTGTAATTAATTTGTTTACAAGGTTTTACATTCATTTCAAATTTTAGGGGTCCCTAGGACTCAAGTAAATAATTTTCAGGGGTCCTGTCAATAAAAATGGGGGTCCCAACATAACTTAGTGATATATTAGTTGTATAGCACTCCTGTCATTCACACGTGCATGGTCCTTTATTCATGGCAAGTATGGAAAATCTGAAAAAAAACATCTGTAAATGGGTTTGATGTTACCTTTGCAGACATGCATGTTTCACAGTACATCAAATCATATCTGAATGAAAGTCATAGATACTTATTTAGCCATTCCGGCAAAAGTGTTTGAGCCTTTTTAGTGGCAGGGGGCATTGTTTCAGTCCCACAGGAACCTTGCACTTGTTTGGCTGATTCTGCATCTTTAGAACTCGTTTGAAAGAATGCTCGTTGGTCACCTTGTTTTGACATTTTTGCAGACAAAAAAGGGAATATTTAAATGCATGCCACTTGAGTTACAAGCAGCAAATGTAGGCTAAATATGCTGGCTGTGTCAAAGTCAATTAGTTAAAAGTATAGTAATTGATTATTTACGTAAACAATAGCCGAGATTTAACACACACCTATAAAATTAAAGATTGTATTTATTTTTATAGTTTAAGTGCTTGCCAGATAATAAGCTATCGTAACCTCAGTAAGTGACATAAATAGCTCACATTTACGCAATGTAATCTCAATTCGGGACTTTGCACCTAGCAACAGCAGGTGCGCGATAACACGATTGGTCCATAAATCAACAAGCGAGACAACTCGTACATCCTTCTAGAAAATTACGTATTGCAGTTGTTTTCAGAGTTTCTTGTTGACATTACGAGAACCAATACGTCAAAATGATTGTGCGTCCCATGGGACGCAAATTAACAAATATGACGGGTCCTGACTGGCTTTTTATGCGTATTTGACACAGAATATCGCGTCCCGTAAAACCCTGGTTTATCATAAGCTTAATAAAACGATCGAGTCAATCACTTTTTGGTGTTACAGCACGTCTATTATAGACATTCACAGTTTGTTTTACATTTTTTAATTGGACTTCTTAAGCACGGTAACGACTTGACCCCTTTATGGTATGTTTAATCCGATTATCGATTTTTGCGCAAGCAAAATGTGTGACACCGCATGCGCTGTGCTGACTAGGTATTGTAATTTTCACGCCTCCGGCATCTTGAGAATTTGGACCATCCGGTGTACTCAATGTATTTTACGTTGAAAATGGCCAAATTCACAGAGATATCTGTTCGGTGTCCGGTTTTCAGAGAGTTCGGTTTATTCAACATTTTTTAACAAAGAAATAGAAGGAGAAAATACGGGACTGGCCCGACCGTTCGGAATCGGGAAAGTTCTGGTATTCAGAGAGTCCGGTATTCGCAGAGTCTACTGTATTAAGGGTCAAATGTCAAAACAAAACATACATATAGAACTGAGAATAACAAGGCTTTTCAAATCAGTAATTTGGATGAAATTACAAACCAATTGATTGGCACATACAAAATCAAAGTCCCTAGGTTGAAGGTCAAAGTTACAGTTTAAGGTCAAAAGTAAAATAAAGTGGAATTGATTCAGACTTTGTTGGGTCTTTACAGGAAAAAAATCTTCTGACCATATTTCTGTGAAAATTATCAAACTTTTGAGTCTGTACCTAGAAATGCACTGTATATTGTCCATCATGCCCTATGATGTCGTTTGGCTGTTGAGGGTACAATCATTCTCTACGCTATTCCTTTAATGTCTTCACTAGTACTAAGGAAAGAGCTCAGCTGTAGTTTCAGTCTGGTGGAGTTTTCAATTTCATCAGGCCAGAAATATGAACCTCATTATTGGAAATATCTTCTTGCCAGATTAATCTGTGCAGTCTGCACAGGCTAATCAGGGAGGACACTTTTGGTCTAAACTGTAATTTTGCTTAGTAAAGACTTCCTTTAAACGAAAAATACTGTAAATGCTCAGTGTTGTCCCTTAATAGCCTGTGCAGAATTCACAGTCTAATCTAGAACAATAATTTTCGCACATGCATTAAGCCCCGTTTTCCCAGAACAAGTTTTATATGAGGTCTTATATGAACACAAGTAACCAAGAATGTTTTTAATACTCTCAGTACCTGAAGAATTGCACTGCAGTGTGGGTGGTATCTAGCATTCATCGTGCCATTGATGATAAGACGGCCAAGGATCTGCTGGGGGAGAACTTCCGTCGTCAACTGCTGATGGACGGGCAGTATGGCAGCATAGCCTTCATATGTACCAAGACTGATGTACTCATGCCATCTGAGATCATCAGGTGGGTGTAATGTGCGTTATTGAAATGGTTGTTGTTAACAATCCATCAGTCGTTGTTAGTTTTCATGATGACATATTTCTTTCTTGGTGCAAAAAGGTACCATGTGACATTGAAATTAGAAGGCACATGGTACTTTTTTCACCAATGGGGGGAAATATTAATTTATTATCTTCCATGTTTGGTTTAAAAAGTGTGGCCACAAAGAAAATCGATTATCAATAATTGATCATGGGATTTTTAGTTTTGCATGCTATTTAATAAAGAGTTTATTTTTTTGTGGGGATATTTCAACTGTTTGTCTTTTATTGAATTTCAGTTTTTAAATTTCAGTACACTTCAACACCGTTATTTCAAGTCGTCGGGACCGTTAAAAAAACTTCGGATTAACGATAATTCGAAATAAACATTTGACAAACGACTTCTTTGATTCTGTAATAATAAAACGTTGTGGAATTCGCATGGTTCCGTTGCACGCTACTATTAATAATTGTTTTACTTAAAAACGTAAACTAGTCAGATGGCAATAGATTTCTACTTGTAACAAACAAAGGAATAAAACGATTCTTGTTCCTCTTTTTATGTTTTCTCTGAGTACAGAACATATTAAATATAATGAATATGCACTTATTATCAGAACATATAATATATAACAAATAGCACAAATTATCAGACCATATTAAATATAACGAATAGCACAAATTGTCATACATGTAAATACGGATAAATACATTTTCGGAAATGTATTAACATTTTTTGAAAATAAGACGCGATGTCTCTCTGAACACTAGACTTAGCAGCACTAAACTGGACGCGTGTAACATATTTCTCCAATGTGTCAAGGACATTGAGGCACTCACTTTCGCCCGTGTTTGCTCGCAGAAGGTAGAGTTTATATAAGATGAATTTCATCGGACCACATTTACTCAGACCTAATGTAACACGTTAATTTGTTACTAAAGAATGCAAAACTACATAAATAGTAATTATCGGCTTTTGACGACATTATAAAATTAACGTCTACGCGCAGACGACAAAGGAGTAATTATCAGCTTTTGACGCGCCACGCCCAGACGACAAAGGTGTGAAATTTTGCTTACCGTTTTGCAGCTTTGACTTCGGATTAAAGATTGATGATTTGGTGCGAATTATATTGTCGGGACCGACAGAATCACTTCGAATTAACGATTTTTTCGGTTTAACGAAGTTCGGATTAACAATGAAATTTTACATTAAACAAAGAAGAACCAAATTCGGGACCGGAAAAATACTTCGAAATAACGGTGACTTCGGATTATCGGTGTTCGAAATAACGGTGTTGAAGTGTATGTAAGGAAAAACATACACATTTTTAAAGCCCAATTGATACAAGATTATTTGTTGTGATTTATGGATTAAATATCTTGTAAGATCGCTGAAACTTGACAAAGAAACAAGAGAGTTGGAAACAGAAATCAAAGCACTGGAAACAGAGAAAGCAGACCTTGACCTATCTGTTGCTAATGGAAACCTAGAGGCTAAGAGGTTGCAAGGCACCATTGAAGAGCTGGAAACGGAGATGACAGAGCTACGAAATAATCTTGCCGAAATCAGATCTCTCCTTGACCCAGTCGGCCCAGATAGCCAACAGGTGAGGAAGAAGTGGTGCTTATTTTTATGCCCCCCTTCGAAGAAGAGGGGGTATATTGCTTTGCTCATGTCGGTCTGTCGGTCGGTCCGTCCACAAGGTGGTTGTCATACGATAACTCAAGAACGCTTGGGCCTAGGATCATGAAACTTCATAGGTACATTGATCATGACTCTCAGATGACCCCTTTAGATTTTGAGGTCACTAGGTCAAAGGTCAAGGTCACGGTGACTCAAAATATTAAAATGGTTTTTGAATGATAACTCAAGAATGCATACGCGGCCAACAGGGCACACTCTGAACAATATTACTGAAGCAACTGGTCTGTAATCCTAAATCTATAATTATCAGTCCAATGAAACATCATCCTTTTAGTAAAATACAGTGGATCAGTAAAAATATTATCAGAATATGAGATTTTTTGTATATTTTGTATATTAAATATTGTGTTAATGTTTATTTTTGTTGATTAATATAAATATAAGCAGGACAGGGGAGGTAATACACTATTATATCTTTGTTATATACAGGGGAAACAAATGCATTAAGTTTAAATTTATTGTTAATGCATTTGCCTCCCTTGTAATATATTTAAATTTTACCAAATGTAAGGCTTACTGCATTTTTGTAATGCATACTACTACTACTACTACTACTACTGCTGCTGCTGCTGCTGCTGCTACTGCAGCTGCTGCTGCTGCTGCTGCTGCTACTACTACTACTACTACTACTACTACTACTACTACTACTACTACTACTACTACTACTACTACTACTACTACTACTACTACTACTACTACTACTACTACTACTACTACTACTACTACTACTACTACTCTACTACTACTACTACTACTACTACTACTACTACTACTACTACTACTACTACTACTACTACTACTACTTCTACTACTGCTACTACTACTACTACTACTACTACTGCTACTACTACTACTACTACTACTACTACTACTACTACTACTACTACTACTACTACTACACTACTACACTACTACTACTACTACACTACTACTACACTACTACACTACACTACTACCACCACTACTACTACCACGACCACCACTACGACTACCACCACCACCACTACTACTACCACCACCACCACCACCACGACACACCACCACCACTACACTACTACTACTACTACACGACTACTACTACTACACTACTACTACTACTACACTACTACTACGACTACTACTACTACCACCACCACCACCACCACCACCACCACCACCACACCACCACCACCACCACCACACCACCACCACCACCACCACACGTACTACACTACTACTTCTACTACACTACACTACTACTACACTACTACTACACTACTACTACTACTACTACTACCACTACTACTACTACCACTACTACTACTACCACCACCACCACCACCACCACCACCACCACCACCACCACCACTGTTCACAGTGACAAAAACGTATTCACACAATGGCTGCTACTACAACTTATAGCCCATATAGGGGGGCATGCATGTTTTACAAACAGCCCTTGTTCAACCTTATACTTCACCCTATGAGAAAGTTGCCTAAGTATATTGGTTTGCGATGGGTTGTGGTCAATTGGTCTGTTAGTATATGATATTTTAAATATTAATACTCACTTTGACCTTGACACAATTATTAGAGGCTGAGTTGAGGTTCCATGCATTTTTGGTGAAAAAATTAGGTAAATGGCACACAAAAATCAAAGTAAGACAATTCATGATTGGAAAATACAGTGTTTTTTAAAGATCATGTTTTGAAATGATTCCTTTTTTTTACCAATATCATACAAGATAAAACAGGTTTTTTGTAATAGCATTTTAGTCTTGTCTGTTGACACACCTTGTAAATATATATACCAACACTATTTAATATAAATGATGTGTCAACCAATTCATACACTGCATCTAACACATGATAATGCTTGAATACAGTGTGACTCAACACTCTTCGTCCCTTTTTTGTCCATAATTGTTAAAAAGCGACATTCTATTTTTAACTTTAGATGAATTCAGGTGGTGTTGTTTGTTGTAGACCGAGGAGGTAGAAGCTCTGAAGGAGTATGAGGAAGAGGTTCACTCCAAGACCACAGAGATAAATGAGGCAGAGGGGAGGATAGCGGGGTTGAAGTCTCAACGACAGGAGGCCATGCAGAAGGTAGGCCCACAATTGAGCAGGGTGAAGGAAAACTACCATTTGTTTCAGAAAAATTGTTCACGGTGTTCATCTGTATTTTGTTATACCCCCATTACCATTGGTAATGGGGGCTATATAGGAGTCACTTTGTCGGTCGGTCTGTCGGTCTGCCCCAAAATTTCATCCGATCTTCACCAAACTTGGTCACAAGTTGTATCTTGATGATGTATAGGTCAAGTTTGAATATGGGTCATGCCGGGTCAAAAACTAGGTCACCGGGTCACTTAGTGTGTTTTAAACAGAAAGTTTGTCCAGACCATAACTTTGTCATTTATTGTTAGATTTTAAAATAACTTGGTACAATTGTTCACCATCATGGGCCGGTGTGTCGCGTGAAAAAAGTACGTCAATATCTCCAAGGTCAAGGTCACACTTAGAGTTCAAGGGTCAAATGCTTGTCCGGGCCATAACTTTATCATTTATTGTGAGATTTTAAAATCTTTTGGCAAATTTGTTCACCATCATGGGACGGTGTGTCACGCGAAAGAATTACGTCAATATCTCAAAGGTCAAGGTAACACTTTGAGTTCAAAGATTAAAAATGGCCATAAATGAGCTTGTCTGGGCAATAACGATGTCATTGTGAGATTTTAAAATCATTTGGCACATTTGTTCACCATTATTTGACGGTGTGTCGCGCGAAAGAATTTTGTTGATATCTCCAAGGTCAAGGTCACACTTTGAGTTCAAAGGTAAAAAATGGCCAAAATGAGCTTGTCCGGGCCATAACTATGTTGTTCATTGTGAGACTTTAATATCATTTGGCACATTTGTTCACCATTATTGGACGGTGTGTCGCGCGAAAGAATTATGTCAATATCTCCAACGTCAAGATCACACTGTGGGTTCAAAGGTAAAAAATGGCCATAAATGATCTTGTCCGGGCCATAACTATGTCATTCATTGTGAGATTTTAAAATCATTTGGTATATTTGTGCACCATCATTGGACGGTGTGTCACGCGAAAGAATTACGTCAATATCTCCAAGATCAAGGTCACACTTTGAGTTCAAAGGTTAAAAATGGCCATAAATGAGCTTGTCCGGGCCATAACTATCAGAGCTCCAGATAAGGGTTGTATTTTCGTCATTACGAATTATTATATTTGACTTATCAAATTGCGCGTTGAAATATGCCCTTTTTGAATGTACTGCACCATGCCTATTTGTTATCCTGGGAAAAACACTACTCCAACTGCAATATGTGAGTTGTTTCTTACTAAAGATGATGGGCATGATGTAATGAGGTGTATTGAACAAGTGAAAAGTTGATCAAACACTGTTCAGAAAAGTTATTTTTGTAAATAGAATTTGAGGTTAAATGGGATTATCAGAAATGATGCAATAAAAACACAACATGGCAATATACAATATATAATGAGCATTGAACTTGTTCATTACACGCATTCGTGGCCCATATTGGGGCTACAGTGTATGTTTATAGTATAACGGCCAAGTAAAACTGGACATTCATGTAACAACTAGTGAAATAACCATTTTGAATTATAAACCAAAGAATAAAAGTTTTGTACCGCATTGAACACATTGATTTAAGAATGGTAACAAAATGGCTCATTTTTGTTAAAAGTGACGAAAACAATATTAAAATGGCGAAAATAGGTGGCGAAAGAACAATTTAACCCAGGGAGAACCCTAGATGAATGTACAAGTCCGCTATTGAACTTTCAACACCAGGATACGGTTGGGTTGACCCGCCACAAGGATTGACGATGTGGTGCTGTTGAAGCAGACTGATACTGAGCCCCACTTGCTATACATCTCCCTTAGTGTGTCTAGTGTGGCCAGCTTTCTGTTGCCCTCTCTATGCAACTGTATGATACAGCTTTCATAGCCTACCAGCAACTGGCCTGCAGGGGTCACATGTATAGCACTAGGGCAATATAGATCAGGGTCTCTAAAGGTAGCCAAGACTGTTCCATCCCTGGCTAGGGTTAGGAGCTTGCGCAGGTAGCGATTGATGATATACAACTTGTCCCCTGTGGGACTCACAGCACACTTCCACACTACAAAACAGAGTAAAATCAAGATAGTGGAACAGTGATTCTGCATTCAAAATGTGGTGTTATAAATAGGCAAATACTCATCTTTATCAATCTAAATCTACAATTTTAAATAGCATGAAATACAAGTTATTAATTAAATATTTTCTGAAAGTTTACATGTGAATACGCTACTGCTGTGTTATAAATTGTGTGTAGTACACTTGCAGAAATGGAAGCAATAACACAGTACAATAACATTCACACTTGAATGTGTCGGATGATTTAACTACTTGCAGCAATTATAAATTTAATATCATGTACACATGCTTACAATGTATTGACATATAAGTGAAATTGACACCAGCTAAAATATGTCATACATGCAATATTATGACTGGTTGTGTTCATAACTGGACAATATTTAAAAAAAACACAACACTATTAAATCTTTTGTATATAATTTGTTTACTTTAACATTTACAAACACATGTTGTTTAAAAATAAATATTCATAATGACAAAGATGACTTTTCCCTGTACATTAACTTGAACAATTATTTTAATTCTATTACAATTTCTTTTACAGATTATTTGTTTCATACAATATGTTTTGAAACAATTTTATTTATAAAACGTTAGGTTCCTGTATAGTGATTTGACTACAAAAAGAGGTCAGAAAAGGTCATCAGAGGAACCCAGTTACTATTTTTAGACATTTTGTGCAGTGAATGTCAAAATACATGATTACAGTACTGATGTCTGGGCCAAGTTCGAACATGGGCCTTGTCGGGTCAAAAACTAGGTCATGGGGTCACTTAGTGCGTTTTAAACATTCAGCATGTTGTCCGCTCTCTAATTCAAGTAGTTATGCCCCCCTTTGAAGAAGAGGGGGTATATTGCTTTGCACATGTCGGTCGGTCTGTCGGACCGTCCACCAGGTGGTTTCCGGATGATAACTCAAGAACGCTTGGGCCTAGGATCATGAAACTTCATAGGTACATTGATCATGACTTGCAGATGACCCCTATTGATTTTGAGGTCACTAAGTCAAAGGTCAAGGTCACGGTGACCCGAAATAGTAAAATGGTTTATGGATGATAACTCAAGAACGCTTAGGCCTAGGATCATGAAACTTGATAGGTAGATAGATCATGACTCGCAGATGACCCCTATTGATTTACAGGTCACTAGGTCAAAGGTCAAGGTCACAGTGACCCGAAACAGTAAAATGGTTTCTAGATGATAACTCAAGAACGCTTATGCTTAGGATCATGAAACTTCGTAGGTAGATTGATAATGGCTGGCAGATGACCCCTATTGATTTTCAGGTCACTAGGTCAAAGGTCAAGGTCACGGTGACCCGAAATAGTAAAATGGTTTCTGGATGATAACTCAAAAACGCTTATGCCTAGGACCATGAAACTTCATAGGTACATTGATCATGACTCGCAGATGACCCCTATTGATTTTCAGGTCACTAGGTCAAAGGTCAAGGACACAGTGACCCGAAATAGTAAAGTGGTTTCCGGATGATAACTCAAGAACGCATATGCCTAGGATCATGAAACTTCATAGGTAGATTGATCATGACTTGCAGTTGACTCCTATTTATTTTCAGGTCACTATATCAAAGGTCACGGTTACCTGAAATAGTAAAATGGTTTTCGGATGATAACTCAAGAACGCTAATGGCTACGATCATGAAACTTCATAGGTACATTGATCATGACTTGCAGATGACCCCTATTGATTTTGAGGTCACTAGGTCAAAGGTCAAGGTCATGGTGACCCGAAATAGTAAAATGTTTTCCGGATGATAACTCAAGAACGCTTATGCCTAGGATCATGAAAGTTCATAGGTACATTGATCATGACTCGCAGATGACCCCTATCGATTTTGAGCTCACTAGGTCAAAGGTCAAGTTCACGGTGACCCGAAATAGTAAAATTGTTTCCGGATGATAACTGAAGAACCCTTATTCCTAGGATCATGAAACTTGATAGGTAGATTGATCATGACTGGCAGATGACCCCTATTCAGGTCACTAGGTCAAAGGTCAAGGTCACAGTGACAAAAAACACATTCATACAATGGCTGTCACTACAACGGAGAGCCCATATGGGGGTCATGCATGTTTTACAAACAGCCCTTGTTTTCATCAGAGCTTCACCAAACTTGGGGGTTTTCATCATGTCTGTTACAAAGCTCTAGTTATTTTTAAATTTAAAAAATAAATTGACACATGCAGATAAAAATGTAGTATTACAAATTCTTCATTTTTAATAATTTTAAATATATTGGGATAAATCCAGCATGACTTACTTGTCCAGCCATCTGAGTTATCCACATATAGTTTACTTTTTAGCTCATCTATTTTTTGAAAAAAAATTATGAGCTATTGTCATCACCTTGGCGTCGGCGTCGGCGTCCGGTTAAGTTTTGCGTTTAGGTCCACTTTTCTCAGAAAGTATCAATGCTATTGCATTCAAACTTGGTACACTTACTTACTATCATGAGGGGACTGGACAGGCAAAGTTAGATAACTCTGGCATGCATTTTGACTGAATTATGTGCCCTTTTTATACTTAGAAAATTGACAATTTTGGTTAAGTTTTGCGTTTAGGTCCACTTTTTTCAGAAAGTATCAATGCTGTTGCATTCAAACTTGGTACACTTACTTACTATCATGAGGGGACTGGGCAGGCAAAGTTAGATAACTCTGGCATGCATTTTGACAGAATTATGTGCCCTTTTTATACTTAGAAAATTGAAAATTTTGGTTAAGTTTTGTGTTAAGGTCCATTTTATTCCTTAAGTATCAAAGCTATTGCTTTCATACTTGAAACACTTACTAACTATCATAATGGGACTGTGCAGGCAAAGTAATGTAACTCTGACTGGCATTTTGACAGAATTATGTGCCCTTTTTATACTTAGAAAATTGAAAATTTGGTTATGTTTTGTTTCTAGGTCCACTTTATTCCTACAGTATCAAAGCTATTGCTTTCATACATGCAACCATTATTAACTATCGTAAGGGGACTGTGCAGGCAAAGTTATGTAACTCTGACTGGCATTTGGACGGAATTATGGGCCCTTTATACTTAGAAAATTGAAAGTTTGGTTAAGTTTTGTGTTTTGGTCCACTTTACCCCTAAAGTATTATAGATATTGCTTTCATACTTGGAACACTCGCAAACTATCATAAGGGTACAGTAAAAGGACAAGTTGCATAACTCTGGATGTCATTTTTACGGAATTATGGCCCTTTTTTGACTTAGTAACTTTGAATATATGGTTAAATTTTGTGTTTCGATCCACTTTACTTCTTAAGTATCAAGGCTATTGCTTTCAAACTTCAAATACTTTCATGCTATCATGAGGTTACTGTACCTGGCAAGTTGAATTTTACCTTGACCTTTGAATGACCTTGACTCTCAAGGTCAAATTATTAAATTTTGCTAAAATTGCCATAACTTCTTTGTTTATGATTAGATTTGATTGATACTTTGACAAAACTACTCTTACCTGACATACCATAATAGACTCCACCCAAACCATCGCCCGTGCCCCCCCCCCCTCCCCCCCCATTTTTTTTTAACGGTTAAAAAACTAAACTATTTATTTTGAATATTTTATGTTTAAAATACCGTCCAACCATCGCACCCTAGAAACACCCCCCCCCCCACCCCCCCCCTCCCCCCATCCCCCACCCGAATCCCCCCCCCCCCTATTTTTTTTTTTTTTTTTTTTTAAGATCATCTCACAAATTACCACCACACCCTCACACTATCCCCCCCCCCACCTCACCCCCCCCCCCCCAATTTATGTTTTTTGAAACGGTTACAAAACACAAATATATATTTTTATTATTTTATGTTTGAAATACCGTCCAACCATCGCACCCAAGAATCCTCCCCCCCCCCACCCCCCATTGAAAATGAGAGTCCCTTCACCTTTAAAAAGAAAATAGATGAGCGGTCTGCACCCGCAAGGCGGTGCTCTTGTTTGTTTACCACTCAGTGAGTACTTGTATAGTGCTGTATAAGAAGTAATGAACAGGTCTCCTTGCGAGTGGGAAATACCTATACATTTATGTGGTAACTGAATCGTCCTTCCTGGCACAAGCTGGCCAGGGGTGACTGAGATAAAGTGGATATCACTATTACCCAATGTCAATGCCACCACACTGGGTGTGATCTTACACATTTCTCTTGAACCAGCAACACCTGTTGGAACAGCATCAATATAACAGTGACTCACCACCTGGTACTGCTTGTCCAGCAGCTTGACATTATTAAACATGCCCAGCAGAACCAAGATCTCTCCACCAGGAAGAACACATAAGGTCGAGATTGAATCACTTGGTATTCCCAACATGTGCTTAGACCTCCCACTCACAATGAACATGTGGTTACTGCAAACTATTCTTCCAAGACCTGACAGTTTGGACAAGTACTGTTCAATGTCATTCTTAGGCTTATCACTCTTTACCAAAGACCCCAGATCTGAAAATTGGAATATGTACTGCTCAGTGTCTTTAATAATCTTGTTTAATACTGAACATTCTATTTCAACCCAGTTGTTTTCCATGTATGATTCTACTTGCTGTACTTTGTCCATACATTTCGTGCAGGCTATAAAGCAGAGTTTCTTTTTTTCCTTATGGCTGCTGTATAGAAGTTGTTCATGGAGTACTTTTAATTCATTCTGATAAAGGATGCATTTTTCAACACTAGTCTTTAAAGAAGCTTGATGACTTAACTGTGTCCTTTTTGTTTCATCCAATGTTTTTTTTCTATGTCATACAAAATGGTATGAATTGATATAAGGAGATTTTTAATCATGTTTTGCTCATCTTTAGCTGTTTTCTTTAAAGTGCTCATCAAAAGTGTGTCCATAGTTGAATTAATTCTCTTCTTCATTTTCCATACCATGATTTTTTTTCCTTGTATGAACTCTCCAGATCCTGGATTCCAGACTCACAGCATCTCTGAAGCTTCTTTAGTTTTAGAATATTGATCTGAAGCTTCATAGACAGTTCATTTACGTCTGCTCGATGTTTCTTGGCGGAGTCAATCGTCACTTTTCTGCATTTACTGAAAGAAAATATGGACTGTATTATAATCAAACAAGAGGGCGAAAAGCCCCAAAGGGCTCACCTGAGATCCCAATAAACTGAATTGTTTCTTGCAGGTGGTGTTAACAACAAAAGACTTAAAAGTGACAATTCACCAACATTTGGTAGCCATGTTATTAAATAAAACTAAATTATTTCCAAAAACAGCCCAGATATCATAGTCTTTTTAGCTCACCTGAGCACAACGTGCTCATGGTGAGCTTTTGTGATTGCCTTTTGTCCGTTGTGTGTTGTGTGGGCCGTCAACATTTGACTTGTTAACTCTGTAGAGGCCACATTTATAGTCCAATCTTCATGAAATTTGGTCAGAAGATTGGTCTCAATGATATCTTGGATGAGCTCAAAAATGGTTACGTTTGCTTGAAAAACATGGCTGCCAAGGGGCGGGGCATTTTTCGGCGTAGCTGTATTAAGCCAGCTTTTCACCTTACCTGACCTTTGTAAGTGTCCAATAAAATTCAAATATAATTTCCCGCGGCTAGGTACGAATGAATACACTTCATTTATTTCATTGGCTGATTTGAGTATACCACCAGAACATTGGAAACATATCCGCGTCTTTGTAACACTGTTTTACTGCATGAAACAATTTTATCTTTAATGAAAAGGCTTAATAGATAGAACAGTTTTACACTCAATTCTCGACATCTATACAGTTTGTGCGTGCGCCTTTTATTTTCAGAGAATGACCAGCGCAAAAGCGTTTATACTTAGAGGCTGTGTTCTCATATTTAGTACTTAATTACTTCCATATTCCTGTCAACATGTTAACATGTAAAAGTATAAAGAGCAGTGGAAGCGAGGCCTCACTTTAATGCATTGCATTTCAACCGGCGAGGTATCGGGTCAATTTGCAGTTAGTGTGTGAATGTCAGAGTTTATATACAGGTCATCACCGGAGTATGCGGCCAATAAAATAATCGTTATAAAGACGCTATCCGTGAACTAGGTGACCTGGAATTTTCTTTAGACCAGAAATATGTTAAATGAAGATATTCAGCAATATAATTATGGTATGTCAATAATAGCATGCATGTCATACGTCCCGATCTCGGCGGGACAGTCCCGCTTTTGGGCCCTTTGTCCCGCCGTCCCGATATGAGACGATTTGTCCCGACATTCGTAAAAAACGATGTAAGGTCTATAGGTTCCCAATAAAATTCGCTATTCAAGCTCTGTTTCGGTAACACCTACCCTGCTAATCCCTTTATTGCCCCCAATTAACAATCCGATTCTACTTATCGTGTGTACCAGTGTTGTTTATGACACCTTATCAGCGATTTATCGGCTAATTATTGATTTCATCAGGCATTCACACCATGGTGGTCTTCAAGATAGTGGTCGCTTATTGCTATCGATAGTTTTATTATAATGAAATAAATGTTGAACATGTGTTTATTTTTGTATTTGTTTGAAACGGTTTACAGGTTTACAAAACAATTGTTTTGTAAAATTAACTCTACGTCATTAATGAGTCTTTTACATTCAATGTTTAGTTCATGAATAGCGGGATAATCCGAATGTGCAATATACCATCCGTCCGTCCGTCTGTTAATGTCGTACGCTACGTCAAATATCCTTTGACAGATTTTCTTCAAATTTTAACACAATCTTAATATTGATAAACCCTGATCCCCTTTCGTTTTTGACGGAATTCTGAATTGTCGTTCCAGAGTTATGGGACTTTGTTCGTCAAAATTTCGTGATTTCATTGAATGTCCTACTGTAGCTCAAATATCCTTCGATGGATTTTTTTTCAAATTTCAACACAATCTTAATATTGATAAACCCTGATCCCCTTTCGTTTTTGACGGAATTCTGAATTGTCGTTCCAGAGTTATGGGACTTTGTTCGTCAAAATTTCGTGATTTCATTGAATGTCCTACCGTAGCCGTCCGTCCGTCTGTTAATGTCGTACGCTACGTCAAATATCCTTTGACAGATTTTCTTCAAATTTTAACACAATCTTAATATTGATAAACCCTGATCCCCTTTCGTTTTTGACGGAATTCTGAATTGTCGTTCCAGAGTTATGGGACTTTGTTCGTCAAAATTTCGTGATTTCATTGAATGTCCTACTGTAGCTCAAATATCCTTCGATGGATTTTTTTTTTTTTTTTTTTAGTATCCCTGAAAAATTGAACAAGGTGAGCTTTTTTCTATTCCGATTGTACACTACCACTTACCCATCTACATTTCTCTTTTATTATTGGTCAAAATATCTATAACAGGTTTACTTCAACTCCATATCCTCTAAAGAAATGCATACATATACTCAAAAAAAGATATGGTATGAATGTCAAGGAGACGGCGCTCCATGCTCATGTACTTATAAAATAAACCATGTATTCAAATACAAATAAACTGAAGTAAAAAAATGATTCAAAGGGTTATTTATTACCTTACTACTTCATTGGCGAACGACGGGCGTATCATGCGCTCATGGCGCAGCTCCTCAGTTGTTGGTGTAAAATAGGTTGAGGCGTTGTTGAGAGTTAAAATGAACACAAAGACGGTTTGCTTCCACCAAAAACCTACCTCTGAATTGTGTACAGCCGCGCATTCCGTGTGTAACTGATGTAACTGTTCGGTAGATAGTTTACTGTAACCCGTACTTTCAGTGTACTGGATAGCCTCCCCTGCATTAACGTTTGCCATTGAAATTAATATAATGAGAATTGTTGTTGTAATGTTCCAGATTTTGTACTCTAAAACGATGAATATTATCCTCGTTGTTTGCTATTGTATTATTTTATAAAACTGTTATGTTTTAGATTCCATGCTTCATATCAGATGTTTTATGTCTTGAATAAAAGTATCAAGAGTATTTGTTAGTACTATACTGACTACAGTAAAGGTGGAATGATAAATCGTTTTAGGTGTCCCGCTTTTGGGTCAAATGTCCCGACAATTTTTTATGGAATGTCCCGCTTTGGACCTAAAAAATTATGGCATGTATGATAATAGATTCTTAATGTGTTTTCAACAATTCAATGATAAATATTATTTTTGATTAATTTAACAATAATTATTCCACCATATTGACTAATGTATTAAGCATGAGCGCGATGATTCTCGATACTTTTAATAATTGAATCAAAAAGCAATGCCCGACAAACCACTAAAACAGGTTTGTTCAAAGAACGCGCCTATAAATACAAATACTTCGCATGTGACCGGTTGACTCATATGTTTTAATTTCACTTCCATTCTTCTTTTGGTTTTCTGTTTTGTATCTATAGGTTTATGACAAGCAATTATGTAATAATGTAAAATAAACCGCGACAACTCCACGTAACATCCCATACTGCTTGTGATGCAGCTAAGAACTGCACAGAAAAAGACTTTCGCTATTCTTGATCTCATTATTGAACTATCAAAGCCGTATATCTTTTTTAAAGATATTTCTTGTTCCTTATATGGCTATATATGGCTATAGTAAAATCTTGTTAACACTCTAAAGGTCACATTTATTGTCTGATCTTCATGAAATTTGGTCAGAAGATTCATCCCAATAATATCTTGCACAAGTTCGAAAATGATGCCGGGTGGTTGAAAAACATGGCCACCAGGGGGCGGGGCATTTTTCCTTATATGGCTATTGTAAAACCTTGTTAACACTCTATTGTCTGATCATCATGAAACTTGGTCAGAAGATTTGTCCCAATATTATTGTAGAAAGTTTAAAAATGGTTCCGTTTGCTTGAAAAACATGGCCGCCATGGGGCAGACTATTTTTCCTGATATGGTTGCAGTGATAATTTTAGAAATCAAAACTATGTGTACCAGGGACTCAAATTCAAATCTATGGGTCCCATAGAAAAAGTATGGGTCCCATCTATGAGCAGAACAAATACATAGTGGATCAGGGTATTTCAACATTTTAATGACATCACATGGCTATCTAGTTGCAATTAAACAGGAAACTTTTAAAGGCATCTCAACAGTTTTATGACTAGATTATTTTCAAGACTTAAACAGGCCATTGTACATCACATTCACGCGTGTGTAGTGCGACAAACAATGACCCCACTTGACCATTATAATAGATGAGCAGTTTTACGTCAATACTGACATTTCTCAACGACTGTAGCCATTAAGATGCAGTGTAATTAACATAAAAAGCTTCCACTTTAAAACAAAGCACGTCTACGAGTTTTTATTCATCATTCAAATTAAAAGCCCAGGCTTTCCCCAAGGAAGAATTACATGATTTCTTATTTTCGCATGTTTTACATGAAATGCATGACTGTTAATTTGTTGCTAGAAAATTACAAAATTGTCAGAAAAATACAGTGCTATGCAACTTATGCTCCATGTCATAAAAAAAATAAAATAACTTCCTATTGTTGAATACAAAATTAAGCTGACCCGGATTATTGATTGCGCAAAAATAAAATGGCGGCCATTTTTGGTCGATTTGCAAGTTCCTTGGTCTTAAATAAAATTCCTTTTTTCTCCGTTCGCAAAATATTTTTCAGTATCATAGTGTATACACTTTTAGGATTATGCGTCCACAGGACGCATATATAGCAAATGTTTGCGTCCCCTGCTATTTCTATGCGTACAGGACGCAGGACGCAGACCTAAAATTATCCCTGTGGTCATATATGGCCATAGAAAAAAACGGAATAACACTTTAAAGGCCACATTTATTGTCTGATCTTCATGAAACATGGTCAGAAGATTTGTCCTAATTATATCTTGGAAAAGTTTGAAAATGGTTCCAGTTGGTTGAAAAACATGGCCACCAGAGGGTGGGGCATTGTTCATTATATGGCTATATTCAAACCTTGTTAACACTAAAAAGGCCACATTTATTGTCTGATCATCATGAAACTTGGTCAGAAGATTTGTCCCAATTATATCTTGGACGAGTTGATAAATGGTTCTCGTTGGTTGAAAAAAATGGCTGCAATTAAGGGGGCGGGGCATTTTTCCTAATATGGCTAATGGGCGGGCTAATTCCCTTGTTTGGCTTTAGTAAAACCTTGTTGACACTCTAGAGGCCACATTTATTGTCCAATCATCATAGAAGTTGGTCAGAAGATTTGTCTCAATGATATCTTGGACAAGTTCGAAAATGGGTCAAGTTGAGTGAAAAACATGGCCGCCTTGGGGCGGGGCTTTTTTCATTAAATGGCTGTATATGGCTATTATAAGTAAAACCTTGTTTACACTCTAGATTAACCACATTTATTGACTGATCTTCGTGAAACTTAGTAAGATTTGTCCCAATTATATCTTGGTCGAGTTTGAAAATGTTTCCGGTTTGTTGAAAAACATGGCGGGGCATTTTTCCTTTCATGGCTTTGCAGTATAGTAAAAAAATTGTTTACACTCTTTAAGTCAAATTTATTGTCCAATCTTCATGAAACTTGGTCAGAAAATTTGTTTTTATGATATTTTGGATGAATTTGAAAATGGTTCTGGTATGTTAAAAAACCTGACGGCCAGGGAGTGGGAAATATTTCCTGATATGGCAATAGTAAAACCTTGTTAGCACTCTAAAAGTTACATTTATAGTTCAATCTTCGTTAAACTTTGTCAGAACATTGGTTCTAATATTTTGGGCTGCACAGACTTGTTTCATGTCACTCCTCTGCTTCTCAGGTGGGCGACTTTTGGACTTTCAGGCCTTCTTATTTCTTCATTTGAACTAGTCACCAAGTTTTTGACCCAGTTTTGAAATTGGGAAAAATGTTTTCACCAAGTTTTATGAAGATTGATCTATAAATACTTCTTCTAGAGTGTTCACAACCTTTTTTGTTAATTTGACCTTGTTTTCATTTTAGCATTACCAGTTTGAAACTTGGCTGAGATAGCATTGGGACAAATGTTTTCACAGAGTTTCATCAAGATTGGGCAATATTTGAGACCTTATTGAGTGTTAACCAGAGTTTGCTTTAATATGACCTACTAACTTGGCTTTAGCCTACATCATCCAGTTTGAAATAAGCTGAGATGACATTGGGATACAATGTTCTAACAGTTTCAAACTGGCTGAGTAATTTTATAATTGTGAAAGTAAGAAGGTTCTGAATAATTTATGTAAGCGAAAATTGTGTGAACTCAGAAAGTCACTTTATTTTAACAATCTTTGTATGTAATAACCCCACAATGTGCAACAATGCCTATGATTAGTGCTAAATTCCCTTGTAAGAGCTATTGTCATCACCTTGGCGTCGGCGTCTGCGTCGGCGTCGGCGTCCGGTTAAGTTTTGCGTTTAGGTCCACTTTTCTCAGAAAGTATCAATGCTATTGCATTCAAACTTGGGACACTTACTTACTATCATGAGGGGACTGGGCAGGCAAAGTTAGATAACTCTGGCGTGCATTTTGAAGGAATTATGTGCCCTATTTATACTTAGAAAATTGAAAATTTTGGTTAAGTTTTGTGTTTAGGTCCATTTTATTCCTTAAGTATCAAAGCTATTGCTTTCATACTTGCAACACTTACTAACTATCGTAAGGGGACTGTGCAGGCAAAGTTATGTAACTCTGACTGGCATTTGGACGGAATTATGGGCCCTTTATACTTAGAAAATTGAAAGTTTGGTTAAGTTTTGTGTTTTGGTCCTCTTTACCCCTAAAGTATCATAGATATTGCTTTCATACTTGTAACACTCGCAAACTATCATAAGGGTACAGTAAAAGGACAAGTTGCATAACTC
>NC_068363.1:8010619-8168119 GCF_020536995.1 Dreissena polymorpha | reverse complement strand
AAACAATTGATCATGAAGCCCTAAGCACTTTCTACAAAAACACTGTTTACATTTTTCACAGTAACACACTGCATATTCAACAATATCCTTGTCCTTGCATGATTCACAACAAAAGAAGCTAACCCTATCAGAGCCAACGCTAATGTAAGACTGAGAATCTGTCGCCATTTTGCTCACCAACTTTAAAAATGGAATATAAAGCACTTGTATTCAATTGAACCATTAGTCTTTGCTGTATTATTGATATTTCAGAAATGTATTGGCTCTTTCATAGTCTAGTAGACCCTTGCGACTTCAAAGTTTGTTAACGTTAATGAAACACACATAATCTACAAATGACTCCAATCAATAAAATATTTTTAGATTAGATCAGCCAACTTTATAGCCTTCTGTATTACATGACATAATATTAGGTCTAAATCAAAGCGTCACCAAGGTTTAAAAGAAGGTATTACAGCTATTCATATGTAAAGGGATTTATTAAGACTTTTGTGGGTATACAATATCAAGGGGTTTTCAACCAGGTGGAGTATGATTAAAAGAAAAACATTTTCAAGTATTCATCAAAAGTTTATAGTTTAAAAGAAATGTGGTTATCGAATCTTGATTTATGAATAAAAATGGATTTGTATTAGATAAAGTCTGTTCATTGTATTTCATTAAATCATTCAATGCGGGAAACGAGAAACTGCTCTTAAAGGGGCTTTTCACAGATTTTGGCATGTTTTGAAGCTTGTAATTTAATGCTTTATATTGATAAATTTAAACATTTGACCTAAAAATCTCTAGTAAAAAAGCACATGAATACAATTAAAAAAAAGGAAAAAAAGTAACCCTCAACTGGGCTCGAACCACTGAACCCTGAAGTCCTGGAGTAAAAAGTGTTACGCCTAGACCACTCAACCATCCGTGCTCATGCTATGAGCGGTAGTTTTTTTACTTATATAAGCAACTCTCGTAGTTTCCCAAAATATAACAACAACAAGAGAACTTTCATTTCGGATTGCAACGCTTTATAATTTTCAGGTTTTCAAATTGTCAAAAGATGCATATAATGGATATTTTAGAGCATGATAAATGTTCAGTATTACTATTTCTTCACAAATATCATAACTAAAACGCAACTTTGCGAATCTTAAACATTTTTTTTAATTTTGTCAATTTACCAAAGCATGAAAAGGCCCCCTTAAAGGTACACAATTTACACAGACAGACTACTTGAACACGCTGGTACTGCAGATAATGGATAACGGATGGCACTGCGATAACAAAGAAAAACAAAAGCCACACGGGAAATATAAGTTCCTCTTTTTTTTATGCCCCTGATAGGGCAGCATATAGCAGTTGAACTATCCGTCAGTCCGTCTGTCTGTCCATCCGTCTTTCTTTTACAATATTGAAGATAGCAACTTGATATTTGACATGCATGTGTATCTCATGGAGCTGCACATTTTGAGTGGTGAAAGGTCAAGGTCATCCTTCAAGGTCAATGGTCAATAAAACAAATCCAAGGGAAGTAACAAGCTTTAAAAGGTATTTATATTTATCATTTGGCAGGAAAAGATCATTTTCACAAGGGAAGTAATATTTGTATGCCCCCCTTCGGAGAAGAGGAGGTAAATTGCTTTGCACATGTCGGTCGGTCTGTTGGTCTGTCGGTCCGTCCACCAGGTGGTTTCCGGATGATAACTCAAGAACGCTTAAGCCTAGGATCATGAAACTTCATAGGTACATTGATCATGACTCGTAGATGACCCTTTTTGATTTTGAGGTCACTAGGTCAAAGGTCAAGGCCACTGTGACCCAAAATAGTAAAATGGTTTCCAGATGATAATTCAAGAACGCTTCTGCTTAGGATCATGAAACTTGATAGGTGGTTTGATCATGACTCACAGATGACTCCTATTGATTTTCAGGTCACTAGGTCAAAGGTCAAGGTCACGGTGACCTGAAATAGTAAAATGGTTTCGGGATGATAACTCAAGAACGCTTATGCCTAGGATCATGAAACTTGATAGGTACATTGATCATGACTGGCAGATGACCCCTATTGATTTTGAGGTCACAAGGTCAAAGGTCAAGGTCACGGTAACTCGAAATAGTAAAATGGTTTCCGGATGATAACTCAAGAACGCTTATGCCTAGGATCATGAAACTTGAAAGGTAGATTGATCATGACTCGCAGATGACCCCTATTGATTTTCAGGTCACTATTTCAAAGGTCAATGTCACGGTGACCCGAAATAGTAAAATGGTTTCCGGATGATTACTCAAGAACACTTATGCCTAGGATCACGAAACTTTACAGGTAGATTGACCATGACTCGTAGATGACCCCTATTGATTTTCAGGTCACAAAGTCAAAGGTCAAGGTCACGGTGACCAGAAATAGTAAAATGGTTTCCGGATGATAACTCAAGAACGCTTATGCCTAGGATCATGAAACTTCATAGGAAGATTGATCGTGACTTGCAGATGACCCCTATTGATTTTCAGGTCAAAGGTCAAGGTCACGGTGACCCAAAATAGTAAAATGGTTTCCGGATGATAACTCAAGAAGGCTTATGCCTAGGATCATGAAACTTGATAGGTAGTTTGATCATGACTAGCAGTCTCATCATGACCCCTATTGATTTTCAGGTCACTAGGTCAAAGGTCAAGGTCACGGTGACCCGAAATATTTAAATGGTTTCCGGATGATAACTCAAGAACGCTTATGCCTAGGATCATGAAACTTCATAGGTACATTGATCATGACTGGCAGATGACCCCAATTGATTTTCAGGTCAAAGGTCAAGGTCATGGTGACCCAAAATAGTAAAATGGTTTCTGGATCATAACTCAAGAATGCTATGCCTAGGATCATGAAACTTGATAGGTAGATTGATCATGACTTGCAGATGACACCTATTGATTTTGAGGTCACTCAGTTGAAGGTCAAGGTCACGGTGACCCAAAATAGTAAAATGGTTTCCGGATTATAACTCAAGAACGCTTAATATGCCTAGGATCATGAAACTTGATAGGTACATTGATCATGACTGGCAGATGACCCCTATTGATTTTCAGGTCACTAGGTCATAGGTCAAGGTCACAGTGACCCGAAATAGTAAAATGGTTCCTGATGATAACTCAAAAAAGCTTATGGCTAGGATCATGAAACTTCATAGGTACATCGATCATGACTCGCAGATGACCCCTATTGATTTTCAAGTCACTAGGTCAAAGGTCAAGGTCACAGTGACAAAAAACATATTTACAAAATGGCTGTCACTACAACTGAGAGCCCATATGGGGGGCATGCATGTTTTACAAACAGCCCTTGTAAAATCTTGACGTACCATTAAGAATTACAAAATCAAGTTACGAATATTATTTTTGCATCAGATCGTATCAATTTCTATTGAGTTCTTTTCGCGCATTAAAGATCTTTTCGGTGCTTATATAGAATGGTTATCGGGTTTGTTTAACAAAGCGCATTTTTTCCAATAAAAGCGGTGTGTACAGTCTATCTGTCAAAAAACAATGGCGGCGCCCAGAGAGCGTCCTAAAAAGCGTTCAAAGACATGCTTTTAACATATTGTACGCAAAGTGAGCCGAAGTTGAATGTTAAGAAAGACATAATAGAAAAGATCTTTTACGATGTTGTATGTTCAGTTGCCGACACAGTTGGAAAAGCAAAAAAAAAAACGCGACACGACGGTCACACTGTTAGTTCAAAGTTCAAAAATGGCCATAAATGATCTTGTCCGGGCCATAACTATGTCATTTATTGTGAGATTTTAAAAATACCTGGTACGTTTGTTCACAATCATTGGACGATGTGTCATGCCAAAGAATTATGTCGATAACTCCAAGGTCTAGGTCACACTTGGAGTTCAAAAGTAAAAAAAAGGCCTTAAATTTGGACAGCATGTCATGCTAAAGAATTCAAGAGTTCAAAGGTCAAAATGGCCATAAATGATAATGGAATTATAATTCTTAAAAATGGCCATACATTTGATTCTCTTGTTTTGTGAAGACAGCATGCAAAAAAGTCTGTGTCAATGCGGAACGTGGGGGTATATGTCAAGTCTGTGACAAAGCTCTAGTTTGCATATGACAGCAGCCAGTAAACCAACACACACTTTTCCGGGGCTAGAGTGTTTACCAGTAATAGGTGTATATACGCATGTAAGGAAGTGACAACTGCCGTACTTGAATCAGAGATAGAAGGAAAAAAAAAAAAATAGAAAAGATTTACTACCAGTCCCCACACAAGCTATGTTGCCGGGCCAGGGGTTGAGCCCCCAATCCCCTGGATATGTCATCCAGCACTCTTAAAACTGAGCTAGCCAGCCTGGTCTTAATTAAAAGGACATACTAAGTAATAAAACACTGACCCGTCTTCACTAGTATTTGTCTTCTACACAAGCCTTTTTTCTTCCCTCCCCACAGACACTGCTGCTGGAGAAGCGACTGGTTGTCCTCAGGAAGTCTATTGCTGCCATCTGTGCAAATGCCAGGAACCAGTACTCCCAGGCCCAGATACGACGTGACTTCAAGGCTGGATTGAGGGTAAAACAGTGGCTGGATCTCAAGCACTGTACAATCAGTTGTCCAATAAGGGGACGCAAAAGATCCAGTTTTGCTTTATTGTTTTTTATGCCCCCCTTCGAAGAAGAGGGGGTATATTGCTTTGCTCATGTCGGTATGTCAGTCTGTCGGTCGGTCTGTTGGTCCGTCCACCAGGTGGTTGTCAGATAATAACTCAAGAACGCTTGGGCCTAGGATCATGAAACTTCATAGGTACATTGATCAAGACTCGCAGATGACCCCTATTGATTTTGAAGTCACTAGGTCAAAGGTCAAGGTCACGGTGACCCGAAATAGTAAAATGGTTTTTGGATGATAACTCAAGAATGCATACGCGGCCAACAGGGCGAACTTTGAACAATATAACTGAAGCAACTTTTCTGTAATCCTAAATCTATAATTATCAATCCAATGAAACATCATCCTTTGAGTAAAATAAAGTGGATCAGTAAAAATATTATCAGAATATAATTTTTTTTGTATATTTTGTATATTAAATATTGTGTTAATGTTTAATTTTGTTGATTAATATAATTATAAGCACGACAGGGGAGGTAATACACTATTATATCTTTCTTATATACAGGGGAAACAAATGCAATAAGTTCAAATTTCATGTTTAAAGAATAGAGGATATCACCCACCCCCCAATTTTTTTTTTAAACATCATCTAATAAATTACCACACCCCACATTAAACCCCCCTCTCACCCCCCACCCCCTACCACCCCCTACCCCCCCACCCCCCCTTTTTTTTTAAACATGTAATAAATAACCCCACCCCACATTATACCCCCCTCTCACTCCCCCCTACCCCCCCCCCAATTTTTATACGCCCGTATAAAATACGGGACGTATTATGTGAAACCCCTTGGCGGCGGGCGGCGGGCAGCGGGCGGCGGGCGGAAGGCATCACTTTGTCCGGACTCTAATTCAAATTGTATTCATCCGATCTTCACCAAACTTGGTCAGCAGTTGCATCTAGTTGATATCTAGGCCAAGTTCGAATATGGGTCATGCCGGGTCAAAAACTAGGTCATAGGGTCAATAAGTGCATTTTCAAAGGGGCCACTTTGTCCGGACTCTATTTCAAATTGTATTCATCCGATCTTCACCAAACTTGGTCAGCAGTTGCATCTAGTTGATATATAGGCCAAGTTCGAATATGGGTCATGCCGGGTCAAAAACTAGGTCATAGGGTCAATTAGTGCATTTTCAACGGCGCCACTTTGTCCGGACTCTAATTCAAATTGTATTCATCCGATCTTCACCAAACTTGGTCAGTAGTTGCATCTAGTTGATATCTAGGTCAAGTTCGAATATGGGTCATGCCGGGTCAAAAACTAGGTCACAAGGTTACTTAGTGCATTTCAAGCATTTAGCATGGTGTCCGCTCTCTAATTGAAGTAGTTTGCATCTGATCATCACCTAATTTGGTCAGAAGTTGAGTCTAGATGATATGTAGATCAAATTCGAATATGGGTCATGCCGGGTCAAAAACGAGGTCACGATCGGACACATAATGAATTTCAAGCATTTAGCATGGTGCCCGCTCTCTAATTGAAGTAGTTTTCATTTGATCTTCACCAAATTTAGTCAGATGTTACATCTAAATGATATCTAGGTCAAGTTCAAATATGGGTCATGCCGGGTCAATAACTAGGTCTCGAGGTCACTTAGTGCATTTCAAGCATTAAGCATGGTGTCCAAAACCTCCGAACGGGCGTATCTTGTGACAGTTTGGCACTCTTTTTTTTTTTTAAACATCTTATAAATTACCACAGCCCACATTATACCCCCCTCTCACTCCCCCCTACTTTTTTCTAAACGCTTGCAGGTATTGACTTGAATTTTGATGTGTGAGTCTACCTGCATAACTTATAGAAGATCAAGTTTTAGTTTCGTTCTGGTCCATTTATATTTAATGATGTTACCAGCCTTGGACTACAGGTACTGACCTTAGTTTTGGTGTGTGAGTCTACCTACATGAATTACAGATCAAGTTCAAAGTTTGTCCTGGTCCTTACACATTTTCTCTATAATAACTTGTTTTTCATTAGTATCCAAACCAGCTTGTTAATTTCGAAAAAAGAGTAAATTTAACAGGTGTTTCAGTTTTTGGCGAAAATAATACTTCTTAAAAATGAGATAAGGGTTTAGGGTGTTTTTCCTACCTTTTTTGTTTGGCCGGATCTATTCGTGATTGCTATCAATGCTTGATGTTTGCAGGAGATGAAGCGTCGTGCTGGCATGACCGAGACAGACGACCCAGACGAGGTGGACGATGTGTACGATGATAACGATGATGACGACGTCGGCAGTTCAGCAGATAACCTGCGTGTCTTCTGCTGCAGCGCTACAGAGTACCAGAAGATGAGCAATCTGCTGACAGATGATGGACCTCCGCAGGTTGGTAACTCGGTGAATTGTGCTGATGTGAGAATCGTGATTTCTGTTGTTTAAAATCAATGTCTATCATCAAGAGTGTCATGGCCTGTCTTGTGCTTCTTAAAGTAGTAAAGGTTTGCGTGCAAGATGAACTTTTAGTCAAAATGTGTGTGAAAAAAAAAAAAAATCTCTGTAAGTACTACATTTATTAAATTGAATCTTCAATTCAAATGAAAATGTAAGGTCATTTACCAAGGCACATAACTCTGACCTGCAACGGAGCAGAATGACCAGCAATTTTACAGAATAATGCCCCTTCTGTACTTTTAAAATTAGGATTAAGTTTGTGTTTAATAATTAACAATTTCAATTTGTATTAAACAATCTTGATGAAACTTTGATAAAGCACGCTTGCATGAAGATTGCATCCTGGGCTTGTTGGGTCAAAGTCACTTGTGTTAATATATAGATAGGTTCTTTAAAAGAACTTCATTGTGAATGGAGATTTTTATGCCCCCCTTCGAAGAAGAGGGGGTATATTGCTTTGCTCATGTTGGTCGGTCTGTCGGTCGGTCTGTCGGTCTGTCCGTCCACCAGGTGGTTGTCAGACGATAACTCAAGAACGCTTGGGCCTAGGATCATGAAACTTCATAGGTACATTGATCATGACTCGCAGATGACCCCTATTGATTTTGAGGTCACTAGGTCAAAGGTCAAGGTCACGGTGACCAGAAATAGTAAAATGGTTTTTGAATGATAACTCAAGAACGCATACGCTTAGGATCATGAAACTTCATGGGTAGATTGATCATGACTTGCAGATGACCTCTATTGATTTTGAGGTCACTAGGTCAAAGGTCAAGGTCACGGTGACCCGAAATAGTAAAATGGTTTCCGGATGATTACTCAAGAACGCATACGCCTAGGATCATGAAACTTCATAGGTACATTGATCATGACTCGCAGATGACCCCTATTGATTTTGAGGTCACTAGGTTAAAGGTCAAGGTCACGGTGACCCGAAATAGTAAAATAGTTTTCGGATGATAACTCAAGAACGCATACGCCTAGGATCATGAAACTTCATAGGTAGATTGATCATGACTTGCAGATTACCCGTATTGATTTTGAGGTCACAAGGCCAAAGGTCAAGGTGAAGGTGACCCGAAATAGTAAAATGATTTTCGGATGATAACTCAAGAACGCTTTTGCCTAGGATCATGACACTTCATAGGTACATTGATCGTGACCCACAGATGACCCCTATTGATTTTCAGGTCACAAGGTCAAAGGTCAAGGTCACAGTGACAAAAATCGTATTCACACAATGGCTGCCACTACAACGGACAGCCCATATGGGGGGCATGCATGTTTTACAAACAGCCCTTGTTATGAAAATGTTTGTGCAGGTAGCTTTCATGCTGTTTTATTGTTGGATTGGATTTTAGGGCCAGTAGTGTCAAGTTAATGTGTCTTACAAGATCAAGGCTTTCAGACTGATTTATTGTTGGATCAGATTTTAGGGCCAGTAGTGTAAAGTTAATGTGTCTTACAAGATAAAGGCTTTCATACTGATTTATTGTTGGATCGGATTTTAGGGCCAGTAGTGTCAAGTTAATGTGTCTTACAAGATCAAGGCTTTCAGACTGATTTATTGTTGGATCAGATTTTAGGGCCAGTAGTGTCAAGTTAATGTGTCTTACAAGATAAAGGCTTTCATACTGATTTATTGTTGGATCGGATTTTAGGGCCAGTAGTGTCAAGTTCAATGTGTCTTACAAGATCAAGGCTTTCATACTGATTTATTGTTGGATTGGATTTTAGGGCCAGTAGTGTCCAATGTGACTTACAAGGTCAAGAATTGAAATAAATTCCTTCACCTTTGTTTGGATTCAGTTTTAATGCCCCCGAAGGAGAGCATATAGTGATCGGACTGTCTGTCCGTCACACTTTGCGTTTAGGTTTCGAAAAATGCTCATAACTTCTATGTCGCTTCAGATAGCAATTTCATATTTTGCATGCATGTGTATATGGACAAGGCCTTTCCATACGCACACAAATTTTCATCCCTGTGACCTTGACCTTGAACTTAGGGTCGGCGTTTAGGTTTCGAAATCTGCGTTTAGGTTTCGAAAAAGGCTCATAACTTCTATGTCCCTTGAGCTATAACCTTCATATTTGGTATGCATCTGTATATGGACAAGGCCTTTCCATACGCACAAAAAAATGTGTTACCCCTTTGACCTTGACCTTGAACTTAGGGTCTGCATTTAGGTTTCAAAATCTGCGTTTAGGTTTTGAAAAAAGCTCATAACTTCTATCAAGCGTTTATAGGGGGCATACATCATCCTATGGTGACAACTCTTAATTTCCTGTAAATGTGTGAGAATGTTTGTACATGCAGACTTAGCCTGGGATTGCAGTTTGTGCCAGTTGTATTAATGTCAATGTTGCTAAAAATAGAACAAATGTTTTCTATAAATAACTTTGCTTTAAGCTATAATGCTGAATGTTTTCTTCACAGTCATAATATCATGTGACTAACAGAAAATATGCACTTCACTATCAAAGCAGATGCATAGTTAAGTGCACTGTCCTTAAATAGCTCTTAATATTTACATTAGCTGTAAAATCATATTTGTAATTCTTATGGCATGTAACAAATTACAAGCCCAATGGTGTGCAAAGAAATAAAAACTGTTAGTCTATATGAAAATTGGAAACTGAAGAACTCATTGCAGGTTTTCAACCAAACTCCGTATAAAAGTGAATTTTAAAGTTAAACTAGAATGTTGTCTTTTATGGCTACAGTTAAAGAATAAAAAAGAACCTTTTTGCTATACACCTGCCATGTTTCTTCTGCAAAAGTCGCTGTGGCATAGTGGATAAGCTGCCCGCCTACCAAGAGGTTGCGAATGAAGCTGAAATGAATAGAATTAAACTAAAGCTGCCATGTTTTTCGTGCAGGTGTTCAGCACGCTTGAGGAGACCCAGATCCCGACGTTAAGGAACTACGTACATGAGATGACAGGCATTAGACAAAGGCAGTCCATGGAGCGACTGGTCCACAGCGTGGGAAGATTCGTGTCTGATATTCTACTGTACACCAGTCATGATGGAAAAACTGTATGTTGCTTTTAAATTGTTATGTTATATATTTTGTTCGTTATTCTACTGTGCATTAGTCACGATGAAAAACTGTATAATGCTTTTAGATTGTTTTGTTCTATATTTTGTTCGTTATTCTACTATACACCAGTCATGATGAAAAACTGTATGTTGCTTATGGATTGTTTTGTTCTATATTAAATAATTTTGTTAATTATTCTACTGTACACAAGTCATGATGAAAAACTGTATGTTGCTAATCTTTTTTGGCCTGCAAATGTACAAGAATGTGCATCTCTTTTAAGGAAAAACAAGCTGCAAAACGTCTGTACATAAGACGTCAATGTCCCTGTTCTCTATACAAGGATTATAATCAACAGTATTAATAGTGCAACATATGCATCATATATAGGATCTGGCACTAGTTGTCATATCATACCATATTTTATTAAACAAATTCAGGAATTTTGTTAGTTAGCAAGCCTTTGGCGAGCTTGCTAACAAATTTCCTGGAAGAGTTTAATAAAATATGGTATGATATTACAATGAGTGTCAGATCTTTTTATCAGCTGCTTTTAAATGAGCAAATTAAATAAATATTTACGCAAGCATAATGATAAATCCCGAATGTTGTTTACATTTCGTGACTTGATTTGACGTTGCAATTTCAGCAAAATAACAAAATTCGATTGTTCAATGGAACGAAATCTAAGCAAATGAAAACGCTTAAAAAGTATATTACACATGTTTAAGATGAAATTTTTGTAATGGTTATATTACATGGGAAACAGGGTATGGCATGTGATAAATGGTTTTCCCAAAGCAAGGCTCAATTATTTTCTAATCAGAAACTTAATATTGTTCCAGCCTCAAAAGTTGTCATTGGTGCAGAGTACATTACATCTTGCAATCTTTCAGGGTGCAAAAGGTAACATGTTTACCAAGTCAGTTGTTGACAACGAGTTGCAGAAACTTGACAAGGCTCTGGAGCCAATTGTGCGGAAGTTGTCCGCAGATATGGACGCCATATTTGACGGGAGTGTGAGACAGAAAATGGAGGAAGGGGCTTCAAATGCAGCATCAGAGGCCGGCAATACCTGCGCTAAATGGAGCGCTCCTGTATGTACATTGTGAAACAAATTGGTCATGCTCTGTGGAAAAGGGGTTTAATGCATGTGCGCAAAAGTGCCGTCCCAGATCAGCCTGTGTAATCCCCCTTAACTAATTTTTTTGGTAACAAGAGACTTTCTTGAAAGGAAAAATATTATAAAAGCGGAAAGTGTCATCCCTGATTAGCCTGTGCGGACTGCACAAGCTTATCTGGGACAGCACTTCACGCACATGCATTAAACCCCTTTTTCACAGAGCACGGCCCAAATACTTTGTGAATTGATTTTTTTGTTTCTTAAAAAATATTTGTAAGAGTTACCCCTGGTCCATCAGCCAGATCCATAATTGGATCCTGCTATAAGTCAAAGGCAAGGTAAGCTAGGTTGATAGTGCCTGGTAAGTGGACCATATGGGGGAATATTCACTTCATTCATTTCAGTTTTGTCTGTCTGTCCAGTCGTTTGTCTGAACACAAAAAGTTCTTAAGCTTGATTGATGGAAGTATTTATGCTGACCTTATAGCTTCGGGCAATTAATAACATTAAACTGACTTAAAAGTTTGAAATATGGTGGAAGCCAGTAAATATTAAGGACAAGAAAATGGTGAAACTCAAAAACTAAAAAGACAAGGTAAAGATTAAGAATGCCCATTTGTTAGACCAGATCTTTGAGACATTCCTACCTTCTTGTGTTTGAAGGCTGTCAGAGATAAGACTCAGGACAAGCGTTCTGGCGGCCTTCACTTTTCCACATACCGTGCTACAACGCGGAGACAGGGGGTTTTTACCTCGCCAACCTATGGACCTGTGGACTTCAACGAAGACTTAGCTGAGCCCATGTACAGGAGTATGACCATTGTGTGGGACAGGGCTTTTAGGTATAAAGGCAAGCCATATTCTGAGAAAATTGGTCATAACGCATGTGCGTAAAAGGTTTCCCCAGATTAGCCTGTGCAGTCCGCATAGGCTAATCAGAGACAACACTGTATGCCTACTCTGGATTTTCGTTTAGAAAAGACCTGCTTTAAAATAATAATTACATAAAATGGAAAGTGTTGTCCCTGATTAGCCTGTGCAGATTGCACTGGCTTATCTGGGACAACTCTTTATGCACATGCATTAAGCACAGTTTTCACAGAAATTGACTCAGGGAAGAAATCAAATGTTAAAATGTTTGACTGTGGAATATGTTGATAAATTGAAAAGTATTTTTAATAATAACTAGCTTTTCAGTTACATATTTGATGTTCTGCATGTTCTGAACATAATGAAATTGGTTTTAATTGCCCTTCATCTTGAGCAAATAATGGGCTATGTTTGAAATGTGCTCTTATTATGCTCCCCCAAAATTTTTGGGGGGAGCATATAGTCGCCGCTTTTTCTGTCCGTGTGTCCTTCCGTCCGTGCACAATTTTTGTCCAGGCTATTTCTCAGCAACTAATGACCGGAATTCAATGAAACTTTATGGGAAGCTTCACTACCAAGAGATGTACATATTATCAGCGGGTTCTGGTCGGATGATTTTTATGCCCCCTTTGAAGAAGAGGGGGTATATTGTTTTGCTCATGTCGGTCGGTCGGTCCGTCCGTCGGTCGGTCCGTCCGTCAGTCCGTCCACCAAATGGTTTCCGGATGATAACTCAAGAACCCTTAGGCCTAGGATCATGAACTTTATACGTAGATTGATCATGTGTGGCAGATGACCCCTCTTGATTTTTAGGTCACTAGGTCAAAGGTCAAGGTCACAGTGACTCGAAATAGTAAAATGGTTTCCGGATGATAACTCAAAAATGCTTAGGCCTAGGATCATGAAACTTAATAGGTACATTGATCATGACTGGCAAATGACCCCTATTGATTTTCAAGTCACTAGGTCAAAGGTCAAGGTCGCAGTGACTCTAAACAGTAAAATGGTTTCCGGATGATAACTCAAGAATGCTTACGCCTAGGATCATAAAACTTCATAGGTACATTGATCATGACTGGCAGTTGAACCCTATTGATTTTCAGGTCACTAGGTCAAAGGTCAAGGTCACAGTGACTCTAAACAGTAAAATGGTTTCCGGATGATAACTCAAGAATGCTTTGGCCTAGGATCATGAAACTTCATAGGTAGATTGATCATGACTGTCAGATGACCGCTATTGATTTTCAGGTCACTAGGTCAAAGGTCAAGGTCACAGTGACTCGAAATAGTAAAATGGTTTCCGGATGATAACGCAAGAATGCTTACGCCTAGGATCATGAAACTTCATAGGTACATTGATCATGAAGGCAAATGACCCCTATTGATTTTCAGGTCACTAGGTCAAAGGTCAAGGTCACAGTGACTCGAAACAGTAAAATGGTTTCTGGATGATAACTCAAGAATGCTTACGTCTAGGATCATGAAACTTCATAGGTACACTGATCATGACTGGCAGATGACCCCTTTTGATTTTCAGGTCACTAGGTCAAAGGTCAAGGTAACAGTGACTCGAAACAGTAAAATGGTTTCCAGATGATAACTCAAGAATGCTTATGCCTAGGATCATGAAACTTCATAGGAACATTGATCATGAATGGCAGATGACCCCTGTTGATTTTCAGGTCACTAGGTAAAAGGTCAATGTAACAGTGACTCGAAACAGTAAAATGGTTTCCGGATGATTCAAGAATGCTTACGCCTAGGATTATGAAACTTCATAGGTACATTGATCATGACTTGCAGATGACCCCTATTAATTTTCAGGTCACTAGGTCAAAGGTCAAGGTCACAGTGACTCGAAACAGTAAAATGGTTTCCTGATGATAACTCAAGAATAATTAGGCCTAGGATCATGAAAGTTCATAGGTACATTGATCATTACTTGCAGATGACCACTATTAATTTTCAGGTTACAAGGTCAAAGTCACAGTGACTGGAAACAGTAAAATGGTTTCCTGATGATAACTCAAGAATAATTATGCCTAGGATCATGAAACTTCATAGGTGCATTGATCATGACTGGCAGATGACCCTTATTGATTTTCAGGTCACTAGGTTGAAGGTCAAGGTCACAGTGACAAAAAACGTATTCACACAATGGCTGCCACTACAACTGACAGCCCATATGGGGGGCATGCATGTTTTACAAACAGCCCTTGTTCACAGAGTTATGGCCTTTTGAAATTTTCCATTCACTGTACATATAGTGCAATTCTTGTCCCCCCAACTACTGACTGGAATTCAATGAAGCTTTATGGGAAGCTTAACTACCTTGAGGAGATGCGCATGTTATTTGTGGGTTTTGGTTAGATTATTTATTTAGAGAGTTATGGCCCTTTGAAATTTTTAAGTTGCTAAACCATCCATCGTATTATTTTGTACAAAGTTATGCCCCTCAAGACGTTTCCTTTTATTAGCCGAATTTTTTTCGAAAAAATCTCGGCTTATAGATTGATGTTGTCGGGCGGGCGGGCGGGGTGGCGGCGTGCTCGAAAATGTTAAAGTTCTTATTTCATGGTATAACTTTGGTATGCTTGGACCTAGAGTCTTCAAACTTGACATGAAGGTTGGCCAGGATTAACAGATGACCACTGGTCATTTCAAGGTCATTCATTTGAAGGTCAAGGTCACTGTGACCTTCAATATAAAAAAGGTTAAAGTTGTTATAACTTTGGTATGCTTGGACCTAGAGTCTTGAAACTTGACATGAAGGTTGGCCATAACTAGTTAGTAACCACTGGTCATTTCAAGGTCATTCATTTGAAGGTCAAGGTCACTGTGACCTTGAATGTAAAAATGTTAAAGTTCTTATTTCATGGTATAACTTTGGTATGCTTGGACCTAGAGTCTTCAAACTTGACATGAAGGTTGGCCAGGATTAACAGATGACCACTGGTCATTTCAAGGTCATTCATTTGAAGGTGAAGGTCACTGTGACCTTCAATATAAAAATGTTAAAGTTGTTATAACTTTGGTATGCTTGGACCTAGAGTCTTGAAACTTGACATGAAGGTTGGCCAGAACTAGTAAGTAACCACTGGACATTTCAAGGTCATTCATTTGAAGGTCAAGGTCACTGTGACCTTGAATGTAAAAATGTTAAAGTTGTTATAACTTTGGTATGCTTGGACCTAGAGTCTTGAAACTTGACATGAAGGTTGGCCAGAACTAGTAAGTAACCACTGGACATTTCAAGGTCATTCATTTGAAGGTCAAGGTCACTGTGACCTTGAATGTAAAAATGTTAAAGTTCTTATTTCATGCTATAACTTTGGTATGCTTGTACCTAGAGTCTTCAAACTTGAAATAAAGATTGGCCAGTACTAGAAGATGACCACTGGTCATTTCAATGTCATTCATTTGAAGGTCAAGGTCACTGTGACCTTAAATGTTAAAATGTTAAAATTGTTATAACTTTGGTATGCTTGGACATAGAGTCTTCAAACTTGACATGAAGGTTTGCAAGCACACTTAGATGACCACTGGTCATTTCAAGGTCATTCATTCTAAGGTCAAGGTCACTGTGACCTTGAATGTAAAAATGTTAAAGTTCTTATAACTTTGGTAGGTAAAAATGTTAAAGTTCTTATTCCATGTTATAACTTTGGTATGCTTGTACCTAGAGTCTTCAAACTTGACATAAAGGTTGGCCAGTACTAGAAGATCACCACTGCTCATTTCAATGTCATTCATTTGAAGGTCAAGGTCACTGTGACCTTCAATGTTAAAATGTTAAAATTGTTATAACTTTGGTATGCTTGGACCTAGAATCTCAAACTTGACGTAAAGGTTTGCAAGCACACTTAGATGACCACTGGTCATTTCAAGGTCATTCAATTGAGATCAAACTTTCCTAATTGTCAATTCAAGTTCATATTTGTGACCTTAAATGTTATTGTTGTTCATGTATATGCATGCATTCAAAACATAACACAAGGTTTGCTCATGCCTTGAAAAGTACTTACATTTCATTTTGACCTTTGAACAATATTTCAGTAATTTAAGTATTGCATTGACAAAAACACGAAAGGTACTTTCCTGTCATTTAAATAAAAAATCCGGCTTCAATGCGGTCATCTCCGACCGCGGAACTCTTGTCTGAATATATAGTGCAATATTGTGACAAAAAAAAACTTTGGGGAGCATCACCCATCTCCGATGGAGTCACTTTGTCGGTCCGTCGGTCTGTCGGTCTATCCCGAAATTTCATCCGATCTTCACCAAACTTGGTCAGAAGTTGTATCTAGATGATGTCTAGGCAGTTCTATAATAGCTACAGATTAAGCTCCATTTGAAAGAAAACAACCATTAGTAATTCTTGATCTTCTGGTACTAATCAAAATTTGCTAGATAAGTGTTGCTGTTTGCGTCTTATCAGCGTTAAAGATCTATTGATTTTGTCACGATCTCGTGTATGTCATATGTTTGCAGGGCTAATTGCTGACATTAGAGGTAGTGTGATTGTTAAGTCATTTCTGAAAAAAGCCAACTACTTTTGTGTTTTATGTCCCAACAGTACTTATATCTCGTGTATTATACCAACTGAAGTTTAGATAAGCTTGTGCAAAGTAGCATCAATTGGTTTCTGTATAATTCGGAAAATTGCAAAAGTTAGCTGTTATGAAATTATAAAACATCTTCAATGTTGGGCAGAAGTTGATTTTAAAAGGTAAGTGGTTTGTGATGAACATGCATTACTTACTGAAATGAAATATAATTATGTGTCCCGCAAGGAAGCAAAGTGTCTACACAATGTTTGCAAAACGTGATTTTGGCAAAGAAAATTATGGCATGTATGTGTAACTGTCAATAGAACATTTGATTTGATCATGCCTGATCTAAATACATGTATGCATCTGTCATATTCCGCTTTAGACCTTTACATGCTGTAATATCAAATTTAGTTTTTTTTAGACCTTAACATTCTATATCAGTTGGTATGAATAGGCAGCTTTTTAGCTGATCTTAAGATCTCATCATACGAAAATCAATTTGAGACTTAGAATCTCACAGTGCAGTTGTGAGGAAAACATAAAACCATCATAAAACTTACTATACATAACAGTTTGACCAATCAATTCCAACTTCATATAATTTATCATGAAACAAGCAATCTTACAAGCCCCCACCTACCTATTACCTGTATTAACCTGTTACCACTTAGATATGTATTTGTAGGCATTTGTTTTTTAGTCCATTAGAAAGTTACATTTAATGAAATACCTTTCTTACTTAATTCAAAGGCTTCATTTCCAACCCTTGGTTACTGATGAGCAGCAAACAACATAAAACCTGAACAGACTGCGAGTTACTCGCAGGCTGTTCTGGTTTCATGCTGGTTGCAAAAGCCATTTTCGCTTTGCTTCATGTGGGGGAAAGGTCTGACCGTGTAGGGCTTGAAGGCTTGTGTCCATTTCCATTTCTGACATGGTTGGTATGCACTGTTGAAGCTATATATGAGCTTTGTTCTCATCTGGGAAAACTGGTTTTTTTGTTAGGGCTAACCTTAGCTCTTAATGCATATGCATAAAGTGTCATCCCAGATTAGCCTGTGCAGTTTGAACAGGTTAATCAGGGACGACACTTTCTGCTTTTGTGGAAGTTTCAGACCTGTTTACTTCTACGGATTCGCCGTAGTTACTACGGATTATTTGGCTAAACTACGCACTACGGATTTGTACTGAAAAACTTCGGATCCATCGATCAAAATGGTCAAATATCAGTTTTTAATCGTACTTTCGCTTATTTTCGGTCTTTGCGGGTCATTTATCAATCATAATCATTTTGGCGCTTGCGTAGTAAGAAACGTTAAAATTCAAGCCTCCCGGGGAACGAGTGCTGATCGAGCTTGTGGTGTCCTCACCGAACAACAACTGACTTGCGTATTGGTTCGCAAATTTAGCCAAATATATACGATTTTACGTTGCTATCCAGTATACACATCTCTTTCTATTGCGGAGAATACCGACGATAGTTGATGTATCGGGATTGAGCACGCCTGTTTTTACACACGTCCAAGATGGCGGCAAGCAGACGAGAAATTGCGATTAACGGCGAAAATAATAAATACCATTCAAATCAACAACGGATATCATATGGTCATTAGGGAATAATGTAATGCGTGTGTCAATTCACGAAAAATACTACGTTTGAGATAAAAATAAATATTTATCAGAAATATGCACTGTGAATGTGCGTCACGGAAACAAGTGTTGGAAAATTGTAGTTCAGTCTACTCACAAAGTAAAAGCATTTATTATAATGAGTATCGTTCGAAAAAGGAAAGAGACAAACATGATTTGATTTATATGTTAGTGGATCTGTGAATACTCAGATTCATATGCATATTCTGCTTTATTATGTTTGTTACGCTTTACAGTTTAATGAAATAGCATTGAACTGAGGTTGTCTGCAAGTGCAAGATATTGAAAGGTAAACAAATAAAATATATTATTTAAACTCCATTTAATACATTATTCACAACAAGAACACTAAAGGGTGTTTGTCAATATTTGTTTATGTTTCCCCCTTATTATATTTAATTTTTAAAATACTGAATTAAATTAATAGCTACTCTTAAAGAGCTTATGATCAAATGGTTTATTTCAGAATCTATAGATTATTGTAAGTTTAATATGCATGTGGATGGATATTAATTAAATATTGTCTTTATTGTAAGAAGACATTAAAGCAGCATTTTATGATATAAAAATGCTGTCAAACATGCACTCAAAAACAATTTTAATTCTGTTACTTATAATCATATTTATAATGCTTAATGTTTCCCAATTTCATGGTTTATCGCGCTATTTTTTCCAATTTCATTGTTTATCGCGCCATTTTTCCCAATCCAAATGGCAAAGGCTGTAACAAATAAAAGCAAATAAAATCACTTAACAGATTTAATTATTAGCAAGTAAATTCATCTAATACTTTATGTACCGTTAAACTGATATGTGACCCAGTCATGGTGTTTTAATGCTTAAAATGATTGAAAAGGGTAAAACTACTGACAACAGCCCAAAACTACTGAGAGATGCCCTCCATACTACTCAGAAGCAATCGGTAGTGTAAACAGGTCTGAAGTTTTTGTTTGAAGGAAGTCTCTTCTAAACAATAAAACCTAATGTAGGGGGAATATTTTGTCCCGGATAAGCCTGTGCATTCTCCGTAGGCTAATCTGGGACGACCGTTTACCTACCTTTTAGCTGCCAAATTTTCCCAGAATGTGGCTGACAGTGATTGTTGGGCTATTCTGTTTCCAGTGGGATGCTATGGCGGGCCCTGGACACTCTGAAGACGACCTTGATGACAGAGCTGAGCAGGATCACAGCCAGCCTGGGTTCACAGCTGGGTCAACTGGGGGTCGACTCAGTGAGATGTGCTAGAGTGGCTACACAACTCCTCTCCTCGGCAAACCACAAGGTACATGTAAGCTTGGCTACAAATATATAGTACTTCTATAATGCTTACTAGAATAACAAGGATATTTTATGAGCCTTGTCATGTGAAAATGGGTCTCGTGCCATATTTGGCCAGCATAGCTCTAGACCAGCCGGGTAGACCAGCCGGGCAGTCTTTTCAGGAGCTACTCTGTTTGCTAATAAGACTTAATAGTGGACAGTGTAGCTCCTCACCAGACTGTGGGAATGTGTAGGCTGGTCTGGAGCTTATATTGGCAGCATAAGGCATAAGAACAAACTTTTTATGACGGGGCTTAAATGTTACTTTTCCTGTGCAGGGTTTTCGTTTTTAGTAAAGCAAAAAGTATGATAAAGGAAAGCCTAATGTGTTTTACACTATATGCAGCCATTGTGTCTTCAGACCAGCGTGGGGATGCTAGAAGTCTGCTCAAGGTTTCGTGGTCTCATTGGCGGACATTATAACTCCTCGTCATATTATACCTATACAGATACTTATCTGAAGCTACACTGCTCCGTATGTTTAAGTCCCATTTTTGCACAACGTTGCAAAAATGTGATTTCATTTGTACTGTAAGTGATAATCAGATCTTGTATTATACAAAAATTGCAAATCTCAACGTTATGTTGAACATCAGCTTTCAGAAATGGTGAGCCAACTAAAGGACTTGGTGACCAGCAAGCAGCGAGATATTTCCCGTATTGTGACCCCACACGTTCAAATCTCGCTGTTCGGCACATACGACATGTGTGCCTCGGAGTCCGGCGTTGGAATGTTTGTGCGTATGAAGACGTACATGTCAGAGGGCATCAACATGAATCGACACTCCATGTTTGACCAGGCCACAGAAAAACTCATGCAGGAGTTACTGGCCTTACAGGTAAAAATTTCAAATGAATTATTTTATTAGCTCATCTAATTTTTTTTTTTAAATTATGAGCTATTGTCATCACCTTGGCGTCGACGTCGGTGTCGGCGTCCGGTTAAGTTTTGCGTTTAGGTCCACTTTTCTCAGAAAGTATCAATGCTATTGCATTCAAACTTGGTACACTTTCTAACTATCATGAGGGAACTGGGCAGGCAAAGTTAAATAATTCTGGCTTGCATTTTGACAGAATTATGTACCCTTTTTATACTTAGAAAATTAAAAAATTTGGTTAAGTTTTGTGTTTAAGTCCATTTTATTCCTTAAGTATCAAAGCTATTGCTTTCATACTTGCAACACTTACAAACTATCATAAGGGGACTGTGCAGGCAAAGTTATGTAACTCTGACTGGCATTTTGACAGAATTATGTGCCCTTTTTTAACTCTGAAAATTGAAAATTTGGTTAAGTTTTGTGTTAAGTTCCACTTTTTTCCTAAAGTATCAAAGCTATTGCTTTCATACTTGCAACACTTACTAACTATCGTAAGGGGACTGTGCAGGCAAAGTTATGTAATTCTGACTGGCATTTTGACGGAATTATATGCCCTTTTTATACTTAGAAAATTTGGTTAAGTTTAGTGTTTAGGTCCACTTTTTTCCTAAAGTATCAAAGCCATTTCTTTCATACTTGGAACACTTACTAACTATCGTAAGGAGACTGTGCAGGCAAAGTTATGTAACTCTGACTGGCATTTTGACGGAATTATGGGCCCTTTATACTTGAAAATTTGGTTAAGTTTTGTGTTTTGGACCACTTTACCCCTAAAGTATCAGAGATATTGCTTTCATACTTGGAACACTCGCAAACTATCAAAAGGGGACAGTAAAGGACAAGTTGCATAACTCTGGTTGTCATTTTTACGGAATTATGGCCCTTTTTTGACTTAGTAACTTCGTATATATGGTTACATTTTGTGTTTAGATCCACTTTACTAATAAAGTATCAAGGCTATTGCTTTTAAACTTTAAATACTTTCATGCTATCATGAGGGTACTGTACCTGGCAAGTTGAATTTTACCTTGACCTTTGAATGACCTTGACTCTGAAGGTCAAACCCCCCCCCCCCCAATTCCCCCTCACCCCCCCATTTTTTTTTTTTAATTAAAGATCATCTAATAAATGACCACCACACCCTCACACTATACCCCACCCCCACCCCAAAAAAATAATTTTTATCCCCCCCCCGGTAGGGTGGCATATAGCAGTTGAACTGTCCATCAATGTCAGTCTGTCTGTCCGTCCGAATAGAACTTTAACATTGGCCATAACTTTTTTTGTTTTTTAAGATAGCAACTTGATATTTGGCATGCATGTTTATCTCATGGAGCTGCACATTTTGAGTGGTGAAAGGACAAGGTTATCCTTCAAGGTCAAATGTCAAATTTATGGTGTCTGTCCGTCCGAAAACTTTAACATTGGCTATAACTTTTTCAATATTGAAGATAGCAACTTGATATTTGGCATGCATGTTTATCTCATGGAGCTGAACATTTTGAGTGGTGAAAGGTGAAGGTGAAGGTTATCCTTCAAGGTCAAATGTCAAATATATGGCGTCTGTTTGTCCGAAAACTTAAACATTGGCCATAACTTTTTTAATATTGAAGATAGCAACTTGATATTTGGCATGCATGTGTATCTCATGAAGCTGCACATTTTGAGTGGTGGAAGTTCAAGGTCAAGGTCATCCTTCAAGGTAAAAAAATAAAAAATAAAATTCAAAGCAGCGTTCTCATGAAGCTGCACATTTTGAGGGGTGGAAGTTCAAGGTCATCCTTCAAGGTCAAGGTCATCCTTCAAGGTCAAAGGTCAAAAAACAAATTAAAAATTTCAAAGCGGCATTATCATGAAGCTGCACATTTTGAGTGGTGGAAGGTCAAGGTCATTCTTCAAGGTCAAGGTCATCCTTCAAGGTCAAAGGTAAAAAAAATAATAATTCAAAGCGGCGTTATCATGAAGCTGCATATTTTGAGTGGTGTAGGTTCAAGGTCAAGGTCATCCTTCAAGGTCAAGATCATTCTTTAAGGTCAAAGGTAAAAATAAAAAATAAAATCAAAGTGGCGTTATCATGAAGCTGCACATTTTGAGTGGTGGAAGTTCAAGGCTAAGGTCATCCTTCAAGGTAAAAAAACAACAAAACTTTCAAAGCGGCATTCTCATGAAGCTGCACATTGTGAGTGGTGGAAGTTCATGGTCAAGTGCATCCTTCAAGGTCAAGGTCATCCTTCAAGTTCAAAAGTCAATTTTTTAGATAAAAATTCAAAGCGGCGTTCTCATGAAGCTGCACATTTTGAGTGGTGGAAGTTCAAGGTCAAGGTCATCCTTCAAGGTCAAAGGTAAAAAAAACAAACAATAAAAATTTTCAAAGCGGCGCAATAGGGGGCATTGTGTTTCTGACAAACACATCTCTTGTTTTTTTCAAACATGGTTAAAAAACACAAAAATATTTATTTTTATTATTTTATTTTTGAAATACCGTCCAACCATCCCACCCAAGAATCCTCCCCCCCCCCCCCCAAAAAAAAAAATAATTTATTTTTGCATTTTTTTTGCATTTTTGGAAGATAATGTAATAAATGACCACACCCCCACACTATACACCCCTCTCCACTCCACCCCTCCCTACTTTGTGATTGAAAGTGAGATAGGTCACTACACCTTTAAAAAGAAAAATAGATGAGCGGTCTGCACCTGCAAGGGGGTGCTCTTGTTATCAAAATATGACAGTTATTATTCGTCGAATAACTCTTGTCAAACCTGTATGGAATTGTACATTCAAAAGCTACATTCAAATAGCTTTAACTTGGGACTTTGGCTTTTTATTGTCATCAAGAAAACTTATAATCCAGTTAAAGATAAGAGTTTATTGGTATTGTCAAACAAAAATGGCTTTAGCAATTTACAACATAAATGAACAGTGTCATGACAAAATTGGTTTTAATGTCATACACTGACAGCTGGCGATCTTTAAAAAGGAAAATACGCCGTCATGTCATGAGCTACCCTGTTTGCTAACAAGACCAAACCTTGCTTTATTATTATAGCGGACATGGTAGCCCCTGACCAGATTGCGCAATCAGTAGGCTGGTCTGGAGCTATGCTGGCCCCATATGGCATTAGACACATTTTCACATGACTCAAGTCATATACACAAAAGATGATGATCTAAGGTACAGAAAAAATGTACAGGTACACATTCTTATGTGTTATTATTTGTTTGATCATTGCAGCAAGAAGTCATAGAGCATGTGAAACAGGTCTGTGTGAGTCTCCTACAGGACCTCAGGGCTGCGTATGAACCCTTGTGGGAGGCTCCTGCCAACTCCATACAGATAAGAGCAGCATTCCAGAAACGTATGTAGGCTTTGAAGAAAAGTTTTAGCGCTTTTAAACCACACATGGAGGGGGAATATTTGACTCCATCTGGTGCTTTTTCAGTTTGTCAACTTAAAATGGTATATGTGGTATGTGTAGCTATTTACTGTCTTATTTCTTGGGCAATTAAATTAAAACTTCCAGTATGTCATCAGCATAAAAGTAAAGACACTTTCCTGCATTATTATCTGCCTTTGAACAAAGCTATCAACAGGGTGCATGGAGTAGAAGTCAAATTGTGACAAAGCTATCAACAGGGTGCATGGGGTAGAAGTCAAATTGTGACAAAGCTATCAACAGGATGCATGGGGTAGAAGTCAAATTGTGACAAAGCTATCAACAGGGTGCATGGGGTAGAAGTCAAATTGTGACAAAGCTATCAACAGGGTGCATGGGGTAGAAGTCAAATTGTGACAAAGCTATCAACAGGGTTAATGGGGTAGAAGTCAAATTGTGACAAAGCTATCAACAGGGTGCATGGAGTAGAAGTCAAATTGTGACAAAGCTATCAACAGGCTGCATGGGGTAGAAGTCAAATTGTGACAAAGCTATCAACAGGATGCATGGGGTAGAAGTCAAATTGTGACAAAGCTATCAACAGGGATAATGGGGTAGAAGTCAAATTGTGACAAAGCTATCAACAGGGTGCATGGGGTAGAAGTCAAATTGTGACAAAGCTCTAGTTAAAGAATGATAAGCTGTGCATAATTAAAGCCCTGAGTAATGAAAGTTTGTGGGGATATACTTGAATCACCTTGTGGGTTGGTTGGTTTGTTGGTATGTCTAGCTGCCAATGTGTACTTTGTGTAGCAAACTTGTGTCATTTTTTTGTGTATCAACATTTAACTTTATATATACATTATTTATACTTTAGTAGAAATGCATATTGTATATCCCGTGTTTTTTGCAATATTCATCGCGGAGTTATATGCCCAATAACTTAGACAAATTTTGAATACTTACATCATTTAACTTGCATACTTTGTGTCGCTTGGTTCTCTGAAGCTTTCTGCGTATCAGCATAAATTCTGTATTTTATATAAGATATATTTTGTTTTTACTATGTAGCAGTTCAAGATTTTTTTAGCTCACCTGAGCACAATGTGCTCATGGTGGTCAGTCGTGTGTTGTGTGGCGTCAATATTTGCTTTGTTAGCACTCTAGAGGCCACATTTATTGTGGGATCTTCATGAAATTTGGTCTGAAGATTTGTGCCAATGATGTCTTGTACGAGTCCGACAATGGTTCCAGTTGTTTGAAAAACATGGCGTTCAGTGGGTGGGGCATTTTTCCTTATATGGCTATAGAAAAACCTTGTCAACACTCTACAGGAAATGGTTCCAGTTGCTTGAAAAACATGGCTGTTAGGGGGCGGGGAATTTATCCTTATATTGCTATAGTAAAACCTTGTTAGCACTCTAAAAGTAACATTTATAGTTCACTGTTCATGAAACTTGGTCAGAACATTAGTTCTAATGAGACCTTGGGCTGCACAGAGCAGGTCAATTCCTTTGTATCGCAGGTGAGCGACTTTGGGCCTTTCAGGTCCTCTTATTTTGTGTTTAAGCGCATCCATCTAATGTAGTCAACATGAAATGACAACATATTGTGACATTATGTTTTGTTTTCACATGTAGCCATTTTAAAGCTTGCAAAGAGAATGAAGAGGGTGTATGAAGAGGCCGGCTTGGAAAGCCATGACTATCAACACACTGAAGAGGGACTTGCCTTGCATGGAAACCATGGTAACAACCAAGTGAGCAGCGCTGGCATGAATGGTCCTGGAATCACGACTGGGCCAGAAGCATCAGAAAATGTCCTGAAACAAGTGAAAACTGAATGTGGTGAGTCATATATATGTCTGGACTCTTAAAACGGTAAAGGAGGGATTATAATATCCTTGTGCAAAAATTTGAGCATTTCAAAAAGTATCACCACTTAGCACTAATTTATTTGACAAATATGGTAAGGAATTACTATCACTACAACTGTTCAGGGGCTACCCTGTCTACTGTAAAGTTATGCATGGTTTTGCGGTCTCATTTGTATTCAGTGTAGCTCCTGACCGGAATGCACGGATGCCTGGGCTCGACTGGAGCTAGAATGGCTGCATATGACATAAGACCAATTTTTGCATGATGTGGGTGACATCATTAACTTGCACTCAAAAAATCTTTTCAATTTTCTGAATTGCTATGTATGAACTGGTTGAATCTAGTCCTACCTCAATGAATGTACTTTCATATTTAAATTTTTCCAGGTCAAGAGCTGCCGTTCCATGGAACAGAACCACAAGTGAAGAAAGAGCCTGTGGAAACCATGACGACAATGTCTTGTGTGCAGACTGTGTCTGTTAAACAGGAGAGAGAGCTGCAAGGTGGGAGTAGTGTTTTGTATTTCAGCCATTTTGGTGATTTATTAAGGGCCAATGTGTGGTTGAAGTTCGGCCATATTTCCCTGCTCTAATGGTACATCTTTTCCTCTATAATGATCTTAAAATTGCCCTCTTTATGTAAATTTTAACAAAGTAGAATACAAACATTTAATTAGTCTAAAAATTAAATACCCCATTTTGTAAAAAAAAAATCCCCATTTTAAAGGCCCTGCCACCAAAGTTGAAAAATAAACAACTTAAGTAGGAGAATGAGTAGGAGAATGGTTTCATGGCCTTATTGCCATGTTGTAAATAAATATTCCACAAGAGACTTGGAAATGGGATGGCAGGGGCAGTAGCGGCCCATCCAATATATTGGCCATTCATGTTTAAATTCTTCTGTCCCTTTCATTCCATTGTAGAGTAACACATATCATATTGTTTTAAGTTGGTCCTCATTGCCCTTATTAATAACAAAATCAGCTATGATGCTCGTGTCATCTGCTTCAGTCAGCTGCTTATGTGTCTGTAATCATGTTACTGATTATCAGCGATACATATAAGTGCTCCTACAATTGTAATGATTAAATATTAAGAATCTCAACAGTCCAGGAGTTGAGTAGATTACACTTTAGTTATCTATAATTCCTTATCTCGTGTGTAATGCAGATTTTTATCAATATAACTGTTTTGTTTCAGTTTTCAAATTAAAAAAAAAATGTTTGAACAAATCCCTTGCTATTAACTTGATTTTCAAGAAAACAGACATTGTTTCCCATGTCATTGTTGTTCTGAAATAAAATTGCTCTAAACAATCCAGTTCATAACAAATCCAAACATTTGGTTTGAAGTTAAAGGTTTTAATGTCATAAATACATATCTGCTATCCCTAGCTATACCTTTCTAGGTGGGTGAGCTTCTCCAGAAATCAAGTGCCGGAATTTGGCCACCTCTCTAACTGAAAACAGATTAGGTTAAACATAGTACAATGTAACCTAAACGGAAATCAAGAACCGTAACTTATCTTACTTTTCTGGAAGACACACCGTGCAGATTGCTTTTTTTTTATTGGCTTTAAATTTTGACTTTTTGTTCAATTCTGCGTGGTGGATTTGGGTTTGAAATGGATGAATTGTATAATTTATCGTTTGTACTTCTTTCAGAAATCTTTTCTTGTATTATTTTGTTGAAAATTGTTTTTCACATTTAGCTGGGTTTTTACCTGTGCTCATGAATTGACCACAAGGATTTCGTGATTTATGTCAACATGTTATTGACTATATTATGCGGTGTAAATAATTTGTTTAACTGAATATTTCAGTTATTTTGTTCGATTTACCCTGTTTTCTTACATGGATTCTTTTCTTTTTCTAATTTTAGAATAAGAATGAATTTACAAACTAGAGGTTCATGTGGTCACATTAAGGATTCGTGGGATTCCCACATACTTATTTGTTATGTACTAATTGTACCTTTGATCATAAATGCTCTGTTTGTAGTGCATGGGACGATTCGACGTGGCAGAAAGCAATTTGTCGCAGAACGTTTCTGAGCAGAAAACGGGCAGATGAACCTTCACCAGATGATAAAATCCCGGTGACTTTACAAACTACAGACGAGTATTGGCAGCATCAGTCACCGGGTATAGGGCAAGATGAAGATCGCACTATGCTAACTCCGTTAGAAAGTCGATCAACATCAGACCATATGGTGACAACAACCGTCAGCCGGTCTATGCGCGATGGCATTGGTCAAGGAATAAGACCAATGCCAGACCATTTGGCAGCCGCCATACGGTCATTGCCTGGTGACAACACTGGTCATAGTATGACCGTACGTCACCAGGTAACGGACCAGTCACTGGGGACTGGTCCGGTCAATGCTCAATGGCACCGGTCACCAGTCCATGGTACTGGCCACCGGGGACCGGTTCGGTCTGAGGTATCGGGGACCGGTCCGGTCCGGGGGACCGGTCTGGTCACCGGTCCATGGTACCGGTCACCTGGGACCAGTCCAGTCACCGGTCAATACCACCGGTCACCAGGGACCTCTCTGGTCACCGGTCATCTATCAATACCACCAGTCACCAGGGACAGGTCCGGTCATCCGTCAATACTACCGGTCACTGGTCAATACCACTGTTCACCAGTCATCAGGGACCTTTCCGGTCACCGGTCATCTATCAACAGTGACCACCAGGGACCGGTCCGGTCACTGGTCCATACTACCGATCACCGGTCAATACCACCAGGGACCGGTCACCGGTCAATACTACTGGTCACCGGTCAATACCACCGGTCACCACGGACCGGTCCGGTCATCGGTCAATACTACCGGTCACCAGTAAACAGTCAGTACTATCGATCAACTGTAACAGTTCACCGGTCATCGATCCATAAAAAGACATCAAACATCTTCATCAGACTATTCCCCCTCTTCTTTTACTTCTTCAAAGGCATCTGAGTCGTCATCTAGTTCTGACAATAGAGGTAGATGTCGTACACGATCTCCTTTATCGAGTAATCCTCATTCACGGCGTCGATATGATCGATACCGATCATCTCGAGATTCTAGGAGACGTTATTTTAGGAGACGTCGTTCCCATCGAAGCCGATCTGTTTCTCGCCATCATAGGATTAAACTCGTAGTCATGCTTCACGTAGACAGTGTTGCTCTGACTACCCTTATCCTACACAGTACTATACCAGATCCAGTTTCCAGTTTAACATTAACAAATGTTGCTGTGACTGGTACTTCTTCGCAGACCATGTCTTCTGGTGTTTTTCTCACCACTACAGATACTTACTCTGCTCCACGGGTATTGGCTACGTTACCTATTCGGGTACCTCCTGCTACAGCACTGTCTAATCCGGACACGTTATGGCTTCAAGATACGATGGACTATTCGTACCAGTCATCCTGATAATTTACCGTCAGCTTCCGGTTTTAATTGTCATGATGTTGATTGTGTAGATGGTCATTCATCATTACCAGATACTCAGAAGCAATATGGTGCATGATAATAGACCTAGTATTTCCACTTATGTTTCCCCTGATTCTATACACACTGCTGGTGTTGTAGACAATGAGGCGGATTCAGAGGCAGATTCCAATGATGACACTTATCAATATTTGTCATCAATTCATCAGATCTATGAAATAATATTTCAACTCTTGGTGATGATTATTGCATAAGACCTGCGGAGATGTCTACTAATTCGACGATCTCTAGCACAGAAAATTAGTTCGTACATTTGATCCCAACAGGCTTTCTAAGGCTACTTCTCGCCTTGATACACGCCTTCCTATTGGTTTCTACTGTCTTGTCAGTTTTTCAATCTTTGGAATCAGCTAATAAGACCATTCCTTAAGAGGAGAATTGTGGAAAGTGCCTAAGGATTTATCTGATCCTAAGCATAATGAACGTACTAGAAGCTACAAGCGTTCTGTACCAGATCCAACTTCCGGCTTGCATTTTGCCAAATTACCGGTTCAGGATCTTGACATCAATAAGCTGTTGCTGAATATGCCTTCTTTTTCAACTTCTGTTTCTGTTCCTTATTCAATGTTGGAACATTGGGAAATGAGAGAACACAGATCTTTGGGTCTTACGAACCAGATAGATCTCATGCTAGTAACTATTTTGCAGTTGGTGTGTGATTGGTGGGACTCGGTTCCTGAAGAACTTCGTGATTTGTTAATTCATCTTTCAGGAACGACATTGTCCCTTTCACATAATGCTGCTTCTTCAATGTCGGAGATGCTAAGGATTCGTAGAGATCTTATCCTTTCTTCTTTAAGTTAAGTTGCTGTAGCCGAGTGGTTTAGGTGATAGACTTGAAATCTTTTGATGGAAGGATACAAGACGCAATTTCAGCGGACAAGATGATCAACTTCATGCTTCTTTAGCTAGAAACAACTCTGGACAACGCCAAGGGGCCTTTAAGCGACCTGTTTCTAAACCAATGGCGAATCCAGTAGTTAAGAAGGATAAGAGGAATAACCTTTTCTCTAAAAGTCCTTCCTTGAATCCTCGGTCAGTTCCTAACAAACAGTCTTCATTCAACAGACCTTCTGTTCCTCAGAAATCGTCTGTTAAGGAATCTGGTTGGAAGAACAAGTCTCAGCTGGATAAGAGTTATTCCAAACCTTTTACCGGCAAGGGTGGACCTCCTGCTTACCAGCACTAGGTACCTACCCTTTCTACCACCTTCTCATCCAATGCCGGAAATACCAGTAGGGGCCAGACTTCTACATTTTTCAAATCGTTGGCTTTGTATAACTAAGGACGCTTGGGTTCATTATCTCGTTACAGAAGGCCCGACTTTTCAATTCAAAAACAGACCTCCACTCTCTCGCGTCCCTGAAGAGCTGGTATCTCCGCATCCACAGCATCCAGAGTCCATTCTCGGTCTTTTTGTAAAACAGGCGGTAGAAAGGGTTACAGACCCTTATTCTCCAGGATTTTACAGTCGTCTTTTTCTTGTTCATAAGAATAATGGTTCCTGGAGACCAGTAATAGACTTAAAAGTTTTCCACACGTTTCTACTCAAACCAACTTTCAAGATGGAGACTCCTTCCTTCATAAAGAATTTCATCAAACCTCTTCACTTGGGGGTGTCCTTGGATCTGGAAGATGCGTACTTCCATGTTCCTATACACCCTACTACCTGAAGTACCTTCATATAGCTTTTCGAGGCCAGATCAACCAGTTCCGAGCCATGCCAATTGGGTTGGCAACAGCCCCTGTAGTCTTTACCAAGCTTATGGTTAAAGTAGGAGCACATCTCTGTGTTCACAGTATTCTGCTTCTTCAGTACTTCAACGACTGGCTGTTACACCAGCACGATCGTCAATTGCTTCTGCAACATCTGGAATTTTCTTGGAAGCAACTCCTATCATTAGGGCTCCTTTTAAATGCAGACAAATCAGACCTCATTCCATCTCAATATTTCACTTTGGTGGGAATGAACTTCTTGACTCACATCAACAAGGTCAGAGTGTCTCGTCATTATATATCAGACCTTCTGGTGAAGGTCATTTGGGTTTTGTCCCAATCTCATATAACAGCTCAAGAGTTCCTATCTCTCAACGGTATCCTGAGCTCAGTAGCAGACTTTGTGCAATTAGGACGTCTATTCCTTCGTCTTCCTCAGCATTACCTAATAGCTTTTTGGAAATGGTCTCCGGACAATATGTTATCGCAGATTCCTATTCTTCAGGAATTAATACCACATCTTCAGTGGTGGCTAGACGAGGAGACTCTTGCCAGGAGTGCCCCTTCTTCCTGCGCAACCGTCTTTGTATCTTATGACGGAGGCGAGCAAGGAAGGGTGGGGTGCTCATCTGGAACCAATCAATCTGACAGTTTCGGGGTTGTGGTCACATCTGCATATCAACAATCTAGAAATGCGAGCGGTATTTCTAGCTGTATCTCATTTACAGTCACATATTCGAGACTCTTGTGCGATTGTATCAACAGACAACACATCAGTTGTGTCTTACATTCAGACACAGGGGGGAACACATTCTCACTCCCTGTATCTGAAAACCAAGGAATTACTTATTTTTTGCAAGACGCTCAACATTTTTTTTCTGGTCAAATTTATTCCAGGTCATCTCAACGCCCTGGCAGACGGGTTGTCTGGCAAACACCAATAATTCCATCGGAGTGGACACTTCATCAGGAAGTGACCAATCAGATTTTTCTCATGTTCGATTATTCCTCTAGTCGACCTATTTGCAACCAGACATAATCACAGACTTCCTCTGTATGTGAGTCCGGTTTACGATCCAGCAGCGTGGGCATTAGACGCGCTTTTGTTCAATTGGGACCAACTGATTCCCCAAATATTTGCGAAAATCAGGGCGAGTTTGTGTCGCATACTCCTGATCGCCCCTTGGTGGCCCAGGATATAGTGGTTCAATGATCTTCTCAGTCTCCTGTACGAATATTCCAGGACACTTCCTCACAGATCAGATCTTCTGTGTGCTATCAGGCATTCTCTGCAGAAGAAACACTTTTCTGTCAGGGCTTCAAACCTCGTTGCTTCTGAAAGGAGAAAGTCCACCAGAGCAGTCTATGATGCTCGATGGAAACTCTTCTCTAATTGGTGTATTCGAGGGAAAAGTGATCCCCTCAATCCGTCTGCTAGACGCATAGCGGATGTTCTCATCTATCTTTTTGACGATAAGAAACTTTCTCTTAGCTCCATCAAAGGCTATACATCTATGATTTCGCATACATTGGCATTTACTTAATCATCACAAGTCTGTGCTGATCCAGCGATTTCGGAACTGATTCGATCTATGGAACTTAAACGTCCTGTTTCTCATACACTGGCGCCTAAATGCGATTTGGCTTGTGTTCTTGATTCTCTAGATCAAGCTTCTTTACAGTTCCTAACTTGGAAGACCGTTTTCCTTCTTACTATGGTTTCAGCCAATAGGAGAAGTGAAATTCATGCTCTTTCTATCGAGGATGGTCATCTTTGTTTTGATTCTTCAGATAAATCTGTAACGTTGTTATGTCAGCCAGGATTCCTTGCTAAAAATCAACTCGCCTCTATGGATTCTAACCCTTCAAGTTCCAAGTCTTTTTAATACTTGTGGACATGAAGATGATGACATACTTCTTTGCCCGGTCAGGGCGTTGAAGTTCTATCTTAAAAGAGTAAAGTCTATTCGAGGTTCTCGCAATATACTTTTCATTCCGTTAAAAAGGGGGGGGGTATGTGTCTGCGGCATCTATTTCTCGTTGAGTAGCCTCGACTATTAAGAAGCTTATTCATCTCTCTCATTTAGGGATTTATCCCTGTTTAAATTAGACCACATGAATTAAGACCTCTTTCTGCTTCGTGGGCGTATATTAATAATGTTCCACTTTCTGAAGTGCTTCAAGCTGCTTTCTGGAGGAATCCGACCACCTTTTCCTCTTTCTATCTTCGTTCTCTTGAGTGTGAACAAGACAATTTATATGTTGGATTCTCTTGTGGTTGCTCAAACAGTAGTTTCTTACATGGCGTAAATGTACTGGCACTATCCAGAAACTTAAGTACAATACTGTACTAACAAAGATTATTTGAGGACATATTTCTACTATCTCTGGCTGAAAAACCTGAATATGGGTTTTTGCTGTGATGGGAAAATATAACGATAGCCTCCCGCCACAGCTACAAAATCAGCTAGGGATAGCAGGTATGTATTTATGACATTACAACAAATTTTCTTAAAATAAAATTCATTTTAATTATTCAATACTTACCTGCTATTGTAAGTCCCATCTCCCACCCCGCTCATCGTTTAATATTTTCATAATTGCATGAAAAGTAAGATGAGTTACGGTTCTTGATTTCCGGTTAGGTTACATTGTACTATGTTTAACCTGATCTGTTTTCAGTTAGAGAGGTGGTCGAATTCCGGCACTTGAAGATTTTTGGAGAAACTAACCCACCTAGAAAGGTATAGCTAGGGATAGCAGGTAAGTATTTAATAATTAAAATGAATTTTATTTTAAGAAAATTTGTTTTAGTATTTGTTCTGATATGACATGAAGCTCGCAATATCAGGATGTGTTGTTTTCCAGTTTTTAATTATGATTTTACTATTACAATTTTTTCATTGTGCCATGTGTCAATACATTAGGTAGTATTATAATCTTGCAGTTATAACATCACTTTAGAAACAAATCTTTATATCAATGGTCCACAGCTCGATGACGCAAGGTTGAAAAGATGCCAACACCCCTTCACAATAATATACTTATTAAAGAAAACAAACAAATGTCTATTTTTGAAAATATTGGATGGAACATTGATGTACTTTTCTCCATAACCTTAATAACCAAGTTTAGAATACAATATAACTTAATTTTTAATTAAAACCCAGTCCAGCTTTTCACCTTTTCCATTTGGCGTAGCATCATGTACTTTTGCAATTCTAGATTTTTTCCCTTTCTCTTGGAATAATTTGTGCTTTCGAGATGTTGGATTTTTTACACTGTACAAATTTGATTACTAAACATCGTTTCCAACAAATTATATTAACCCACTTTAATTTTCTGACTAGCTAAACTTGTGTTACTTAAATCTAGTGCTTTGTTTTATTTCAGGTGAAGGTGCCTCCAGTCTAACATTTGGTGAGCAGACATTGAGTGACATCCAGTCTGGTCGTTTGGAGGTAGCCCCAATAGAGGTCACTGTATCGACCACACCTAAGAGTCCGACTAAGAGCATTGCTGCAAAACATAATCAGACAATTGGTGTAGGTCCATGCAACATAGCAACTGGAAAAGTCATGCAGTTTGTGCAGAAAGGAGGGAAAAAGGTTATGACCACTGAAGGTCAGGTTGGTTCCAGTATGGCTGCTGGACATCAGGAACCAGTTGTCAAGGCAGTGGCACCATCAGCTACTGTACAGGGTATTGTTCAGATAGCAGGTCCCAGTGGCCGTAACATTATTCTTCAGCGCCAAGCAGGGCAAGTAGGCAATGCTGTAATCAGTTCAGGCAGTGGTCAGTCATCTGGTCAGTACCTCCTGTACACCCTGCCAGATGGACGCAAGGCCTTGACCCCATTTCAAGTTCAGCCAAGCAAGACTCCTGCAAGCTTCCTTCAGAGTTCTGTACCTGCTGCCAACAATCCTGCACCAAATATTCCTGGCAACTTAAGTGCTACAAGGAACTTAGTGGTGTCTAACCTTAGTAGCACACAAACTGGACTGTCTGATAAGCTGAGTGGAAAAGAAAACCAATCAACTCTTCACAAGTTTGGTATCAAACCCGTTGCTATATTACCCATGGCAGCTCAATCACAAAATGTTCAGAGCAAGCCTATTATTGTCAATAAAAGTAACACTTTACTGTCTCAAAAGAATGCCCCTGCTGTTCTGGAACCTCCTCTTTTCACTGTGAAAACTGAGCCAGTCGACAACAGCTACTCTGCGCGTATCAGGCGTGCCAATAAGAACTGTAAGTATCTTGCTTTGTATTGTGCGTTTCTTGTCTGACATATATCTATTACTTTTATGTATTATGTTATTAATACAGTTGAGAAGTAGCTTTACTTGCTAAATATAATATGTCATATTAAAATTGTCCCTTCTTATGCTTACTTAGAAAGTTTATTTGCTCATTTTAGTTTGTCTGTTATTGAACAATAAACCTACAAACTACACAGTATGAAATGATCAGCTGATCACAGAGATAGAAACTAAGTGTTCATAGTTTGTTTCCCATCTTTAGAACTTTGGGCCCAATCAAAGTATTGAGCCCAAACCCAAGTAAATGTTTTGAGCCTGCATTTCTTACCTGTTACAAAACAAACAAAATCAGCTTACAGTTAACAATTGCAGACTTGACCCTTTTTCCTTGCATTTGCCCCTTTATGAGTCTCAATCTGCTGTGATTTAGCAATTTTAAACAAATCCCTCTTTTAAAAAAAATATATAGATCATGGGCAATCATAAATTAAGCCATTGTTTTGTATCCATTGGTTTCAAGCAATTAAATGACAGGAGCCTAAATTAATTTGTTGCAATTGATGCTTGTTGCTGAAGCAGTTTCCTACCAGAAGAGTGGAAGTATTCATAAAAACATTGAAAGCTTTCAAAAGACCTACTTGCCTGGTCAAACTACCAATGTTTTCCTGGGTCTTGATGTACTTGTCTTGGGTTCATGTGCAATCACTCCTTATTTCTATCCCTGGATGATGTGAACTGTTAGACAAATATACTTTATAAGCTCTTTATTTGAAAATTTGGCATCAGCTGTAACTATTCTGTATTGAGGTCACCATGATTTAGTGGATGCGGAGTCCGGTTAGTACCTAAGAGGTCAGAGGTTCATTCCTTAATGCATGAGCGTTCTTTAGATCTCCCCCAAAGACACCAACTTTCGGTTCTACCAAGGAAACGGACTCAAGAGCGTTTCAAGAAGCCAAAGTCTTTTGATGCAATCAGGCAAAATAGGTTTACAATTATTCTGTATTAGGCTTTCTATTCAATCGAGCTAAATAGGTTTAAAACTGTTCTGTATTGCTGTTACTGCTATTTCAGTTGGGTTTGTTGATCTGACAGACGATGATTGAAGAGGTGTTCAGATTGATCATCAAGTTCTGGACATGAAACCACGAAGTCACATTTATTGCTGGATATAATGCAATAGCATTGTATTAACACTTGCATTAATTTTAGTAAGGATTGTCACTTGATCAAGTTGATTTGAGAATAACAGTATGTTGTTTATGAAATCTTAAAAACATGCTAATCAGATATATATGCAATTTGTGTTATTGGCTCACTTGATGAAACACCTCTGTCTTTGCTCCTTGAAGTGCGTGTTTCAATAGCACATGTAAAGCCCATGTTTTTTTTTTTTTTCATTGTTCTATGACAGACTTGTCTCTTGCCAACTTTTCCCATAAGCTTGTTATGTTATGTTATTTAATCAAGCTTTCGTGTCGAGTTTCTGCCAAAAAGTTTTGTGTACTCTGTCTGATTATTGTGCATATTAACAAATTACATTTTGTTTAAATATTTCGAGCTTTGAACATAAAAGATGAACAATGTATGTCAAATGTATGATCCCTAAAATGTACAGATTTCTTTTCATGGACATGTAGAAATATACATTCTAAATATTTACTGAAACATATTGACCAGAGAAAGTCATTGTAAATAACACTGGTGCAGATGTTAAGATCTAAGTTTATGTTTCCAAATTATGATCTAGAAGTCAATTTGCAAACCTATTTGTTTGAAGAATAAAGATCAAATATGTATAATTTATCATTTTAAGATTATGCATTATCGAAATACCATTTTACGGTTCTTCAATATGCATGCATTATATTTATTTGTGATACTAAAGAAGTTTTTTTGGCACTTTATTGTTTAAGCTTAATTTAACTTGGACGAGTTACAACCGCAATTCTGCTGATTTTGTTATTGTTTGTTGGGATTTTAATCTCTTTTTTCTGCTAAAAATGTGCTGGTGTATTTTGTCTATATGTGCTTATTGTCCCCTACCGGTGAAACCAGAGGGGACTTATGGTTTGCGCTCTGTGTGTCAGTCAGTCAGCCAGTCAGTCTGTCCGTCACACTTTTCTGGATCCTGCGATAACTTTAACAGTTCTTCATATTTTTTCATGAAACTTGAAACATGGTTAGAAGGCAATATGGAGATAATGCACGTCATTTCATTTTGTTCCTGCGTCGAAAATTCTGGTTGCTATGGCAACAAATACATATATATATAAAATCTGACAATGGTGGAGTTTCACCAGTAGGGGACCTTATTGCTTGACAATAGTCTTGTTTTATATGTATACATGTATGTGCAATTTAATTTGTCAAAATGCTGAAGACTTGTTTTTTCTTTCTTGGGTTTAATTGAAATTGAACATGAACTCAAATGTTTATTTTCATTACCATTTAACCTGTAAATATTTTATTAAATAAATTTGAAAGATTGAAATTAGTGTTGAGACAAATATTTATTTTGAATTATGCTTCCTTAATTGGTTCAAAGGAAAATAAAGATAGAAAGTGTTAAAATATAATTGTATTTAAATGAGAAATATCAGTGAATTAAAACTGACATGTCATTGTTTCAAACAACAAAAATTATCTATAATTTGCACTGTTATACTGTGAAATGATGTTGTTTTTTCAATTAAATTTGTTGGGTTTGGTGGAATATAGATTTCAATTCACTAGTTATCATAAAAATATATATTTTCTTTGATTACCCATGAACTAAAATCTTTATTCTACCAAATCAAACAAATATCCTGTATTTTATACAATACAATAAAACTGCTTGCAGAGCTTATTGTGTTTCAATGCCACCCACATTTACATGGGCATAAAATCTTCTGCACAATTTTTAATCTAAGATTGTTGTTTTATTTTAAATGTACATGTACTGTTTAATTTCTGTCTCATACACATGCTTAATGGAAGGGTGAAAATATCAGTTGTAAAACATGCTCTCTCCTTGTAACTTCTATCCTTTTGCTATTTTCTACTTATAGCAATTGTTTTTTAATGGGGGGGGGGGGTAAGAAAACATTTTCCTTAAAATAGAATTTTACCATAAAGACCTGTTATTATTAAATGTTTAACTGCATTATCTACTATTCTGTTTTTAACATAATTTTGATTTGATATCCTTGGCCTTTTGTGGAGAATATTAATAGCTTATCAAGCATTTCTTGCAAAATAATTGCATGGAAACTTGCTTGTTAAAACCTGAAATACTAAAACATATGCATATTTCAGTAGAAGATGGCAGTATAAAGGGGTAAATAATGGGTAAAACAGCATCCATAAAACTAAGCATTTTATATCTTGGTATGTGTTTTCTGTGGCAGAAGGTTTAATTTTAAATCTAAATCTTGTCAAATCAAATGTGGTATTTCTGCCATAATTTTTGTTCTTGAAAATTTAATTTTTTAAATTTAAGTCTCAATTGTTTAGATTTTATTTTTATCCTAATAAGTGATTGACGTTTTGATCTCTTTGTTCACAATTTATCTGTTGTGTTAAAAATCGCTTTGGTGTTTATCTGCTTTCAGCTTTGTTTCAGTTATTTTCATGTTAATGTTTAAGTTCCTGTTTGCACACAAATTTCATTCTTTTTCATTTGTTCGACATTATTCATTTTCATAACACACACGGTTATAGCCATATTTACTGTAAAAAGCTTTCAACACTTGACTTTCATGTGTTTTAGTATCAATCTTGCAATGCTGATCAAGAAAAAGGTTCTATTATTCATTACTTTGTGTGTATGCTTATTTTGTAGCTTAGGTTTCTAAGGTAACCTATTCGCTGAATAGTAATGTATTAGTATTAAAAACAAGGATAGTTCCAGATAATTTAGTGTATGTGAGTTGCCTTTTATTTGTGTAAAACTCTACTTTTTAATTTTCAATTGAATAAAAAACACACACTATGTTAGTTATTGTTAAGAAAGCCTTTTAACGCTGATATATTAGCTGCTTTTAAACCTAAGTTCGTTTTGAGGCTATTTTTCTAGATAGTGTACTTGTCAAATATATTGCATGTTTAAATATAACTGTTGTGAATCAAATACAGAACTGCCATCTTGACAATCGAACATTCACCTATTTACAATGCTTCATTAGTCTGAAGTATTTTAGCTAGTCAATCATGTTTGTTACATTTTAAACAAATTATAACGCTTTTATGTCATAAATATATTCCCATATAAAACGTGTGTCTCTGTGTCTTCCTTATAGTGATGTATCATATAAATATTTTTTCGCGGGATGATAAGAACAATATATGTTTTCCTATTCGTCCTGTTGCGAGCGCCTCATGTTTGAAATTGGTAAATGTTCTACTTGTTAACTGAACTGCATAAGATTTCCTATATAAATTTTAGTATACTTCCTTTTTTTCTTGAGTCAATTACCAGCAGTTACTTCACATAATAGAACTGGTAAATGTTTTTTGACTAGTCACTAGTGGTATATCCATTTTTCTCACAGATTATCTGGTTGATGTTAACAATTATTATGACTTCATATACTGTCCACGGTTCATACTTGAAACATGAAATATTCATTTGTAATGGCCATTATTAAGTGCCATTATCCCTTTTCCCTGTATATATTTGACAGTCATATCCTTTACGCTCACCTGGGTGCGTGTGCTCATGTTGAGCACATATTATCGCCCGTTTGTGTTACTACTCCTAAAGTCACATTGTAATATTGCCCTTTCTTCATGATGCCTGGTCAGAGCTTTTGTCCTTTACAATTGATCATAAATTGCTGTTTAAAAGATTCCATTTGAATAATGCAAACTAACTGACACCGGTTATGGCTTACATTTAAAATATAATGATACATTTAATGATGGCCATCAAAAGCATTTTTCATCAAAATCGTGGTCATAAATGAAACACATGTATGAATTGTACCACTAACGCAGGAGTTAATTACCTTTTAAATATTTATGACAGAGTGACAGAATACTACGATTAGGAAATAAACAACGCAACTGAATTCAATATTTTATATCAACTTATTGTAAACATGTATAAATATGACTATTTGAGCGAGGAATGAACACGTCAATAAGAAAAGGTAAACTAAAAGACTTAAATTCGTAGTAATCCTGTGGCATTTGTGTTCCCATTCTTAATACCTATATTAAGCATTCTGCAAATTATCGTCTGTTAATAGAAGATCAAAATGCGTGTCAGATATTTCCGATTAACTCACAAGGAACTTGACATAACATAACAGTTTGCTTTTGTCTTTTTAGCACACCTGAGCACAACGTGCTCATGGTGAGCTTTTGTGATGGCCTTTTGTCCGTTGTCCGTCGTACGTTGTGCGACGTCAACATTTGCCTTGTTCACTCTCTAGAGGCCACATTTATTTCCAATCTTCATGAAATTTGGTCAGAAGATTGGTTTCAATGATATCTTGGATGAGTTCGAAAATGGTTACGTTTGCTTGAAAAACATGGCTGCCAAGGGGAGGGGCATTTTTCCTAATATGGCTATAGTAAAATCTTGTTAACACTCTAGAGGCAACATTTATTGTCTGATCTTCATGAAACTTGGTCAGAAGATTCATCCCAATATTATCTTGGACGATTTCGAAAATGATGCCGGTTGGTTGAAAAACATGGCCGCCAGGGGGGCAGGGCATTTTTCCTTATATGGCTATAGTAAAACCTTGTTAACACTCTAGAGGCCACATTTATTTCCAGATCTTCATGAAATTTGGTCAGAAGATTGGTTTCAATGATATCTTGGATGAGTTTATTGTCTGATCTTCATGAAACTTGGTCAGAAGATTCGTCCCAATAATATCTTGGACAACTTCGAAAATGATGCCGGTTGGTTGAAAAACATGGCTGCCAGGGGGCAGGGCATTTTTCCTTATATGGCTATAGTTAAACCTTGTTAACACTCTAGCGGCCACATTTATTGTCTAATCTTGATGAAATATGGTCAGAAGATTTGTCTTAATGATATCTTGGATGAGTTCGAAAATGGTTACGTTTGCTTGAATAGAATGGCCACCAAGGGACGAGGCATTTTTCCTTATATGGCCATATAAGGCTATAGTAAAATCTTGTTAACACTCAAGAGGCCACATTTATTGTCCAATCTTCATATAACTTGGTCAGAAGATTGATCCCAATAATATCTTCGACGAGTTCGAAAAAATGCCGGTTGGTTGAAAAACATGGCCACCACATGGGCGGGGCTATTTTCCTAATATGGCCATAGTAAAACCTTGTTACGACTAGAGGTCACAGTTATTTTCCGATCATCATGAAACTTGGTCAGATATTTGTCCCAATGATATCTTGGATGAGTTCGAAAATGGTTTTGGTTTCTTTAAAAACATGACCACCAGGGGCGGGGCACTTTTTCCTTATATGGCTATATATGGCTATAGTAAAACCTTGTTAACACTCTAGAGGCCACATTTATTGTCCATTCTTCATGAAATTTGGTCAGAAGATTGGTCCCAATGATATCTTGGATGAGTTCGAAAATAATTATGTTTGCTTGAAAAAAATGGCTTCCAAGGGGCGGGGCATTTTTCCTTATATGGCTATTGTAAAATCTTGTTGACACTCTAGAGGCCACATTTATTGTCCGATCTTCATGAAACTTGGTCAGAAGATTCATCCCGATAATATCTTGGATGAGTTAAAAAAAATGATGCCGGTTGGTTGAAAACATGGCTGCCAAGAGGCGGGGCATTTTTCCTTATATGGCTATAGTAAAACCTTGTTAACACTCTAGAGGCCACATTTATTTTCCGATCTTCGTAAAACTTGGTCATAAGATTTGTCCCAATAATATCATGTTATCTCAGGTTAGCGACTTAGGGCATTTCAGGCCCTCTTTTTTAAAAGAAATTCCAGAATGTTGAATGTAACGCGTTGACGATAATTTTCTCATAGAATATATGTGATATTGCGTTTTTCAAAGTATTATGAATAATCTCAATATATTTTCACATGTACGGAACTTTCTTAACATTCTAAAACAAAGGCACACGGCTTTCAAAACGTCCTTCATTTTCAACCTGAATCATTTGCGACATTGGCAGGCTGTCAAGCGGTCATACTTTTTCCTACTATTTCCTACTTTTTCATCAGGATCCTACTTTTTCCTATTTTTTTACCAAATCTTCCTACTATTCCTACTTTTTCATTTTCAATTAAGAATATTTTTTTTAAAGAGTTTATTTAGTAAACTTGCAGGATGAATGAATCAATGGCATGACTGTATCCCTGGTAATGTGCATTCATCTAGATGAGACCTGACAATTAACCCATGCTGACTGTCTTCTAGCACCTCTTCAGGAAGCATAAATATTTATTTCTTATGTAACTTTTGAAAATATTGACAATTTTTTTTAAGTAACAATAGTGCCTTGTTTACTTCCTTAGCATTTGTACACTGCAGACTTCACATACCTTACACAGTTCCCAGTGATGCAAGAGCTGAGGGCACCCATTGTTTATTCCAGTTTTATTTTGTCTCTATTGACAACAATTTGACCAAACCTTATGCATATTTATATGATATTGCTGTTTGGAATGTAGAGATATAGAGATACCATGTATTGTATGAGTGGTTATGAAATATGGAATTTATTACACAAGTTATTGGAAAAAGATAAAACTGATGCTTTGCTGAGTTTTCATCATTTAAAAATATAATGTAATAAATTCTGTATTACATGACAACAGATATGATGTTCTATTGATATCATAGGCACATCATGTTTAGTAATTAAAAATAAATGCACAGAGCCTAAATGTCCCGATACATTTTTATGCTCCCGGTAGGGTGGCATATAGCAGTTGTACTGTCAGTCCGTTTGTCTGTCTGTCTGTCTGTCTGTGTGTCTGTCAGCAAACTTTAATATGGGCCATAACTTTTGCAATATTGAAGATAGCAACTTGATATTTGGCATGCATGTGTATATCATGGAGCTGAACATTTTGAGTGGTGAAAGGTGAAGGTCATCCTTCAAGGTCAAAAGTAAAAAAGTACAATCCAAGGGAGGTAATAAGCTTTAAAAGGGAGATATTTTCTAAACCTGCCAAATGATATATTGAAATTTTATTTCAAAGCGGCGCAATAGTGGGCATTGTGTTTCTGACAAACACAGTTCTTGTCTAATGATGCCATAGTTAGTGAGGTAACTTCAAGGTGTTACAGCGTAGTATTAAAATTATTTAACGGCATTATTACACTCCGGCGAAGTAATCAATACCGTAATGAAAAAACCATTATTTGAAACTGGAATAAACAATGTAGTGCAACTGTTTCATTGCCCAATCAATGATGTCATAAAAGATGTCAGGTGATAAGGTCCTATCTCCAGTTGCATAATCTGCTCTGCAATGACCAGTGAGTTTGAATGTAACTTAAGTTATTATAACTGCACCCTATTGTCAATTTAAAGGTTTCACAATGTAGCTGTAGCAGAGCATTGACACTGCTTTATATACTAGTATTAATCTTGTACAACAAGTTGGTGTATCACTAAATAAATTTGGTCTTCTGCTTAAGGATATAACATGCACACTATATTACCATTTTTATTGCACAATATATTACCATTTTTATATCGATACACAGAAGACCTCTAACCACTTATTGGATGATACACCAAAATGAACAGCATCTACTTATACTTCTTTAACAGGGTAGCTTTGCTTGAAACTTAATTATCATAGATGCACTATAAGTGCTAAAATGCCTAGTGGGAAAACAAAGTTTAACCCTTCATGGATGGAGAAGTTGGACAACAGTGGAAAAACACTTGGATCATGGTGCAAGAGAGATACCGGCAATGAGTTTGCAAGATATTGTACTGTCTGAATGAAGTCCATCTTGTTGTAATTCTGGTGCTAATCAACTGATAAGTCATGCAGATGGATAAAAACACAAGGAAAACATGAAATACATGCATGATAATTCACAAAAGCTCTCAGGGTGGTGGGGATAAATATATCTGTATGCAAGTACAACCATCACACAAGAAACAGATACAAAAGGCTGAAATCCTCTCGGCCCTTAAGGTAGCTTCAAGTGGGTATCCATAAAGAACATGTGATGGCACTCCTGCTCTGTTTCAAGCTATGTTTCATGGACCTGTGTCTAAAAAATTAGTATTATGTATTTCTACTTTTGAGGGAAAAGTTCCTACTTTTTCCTACTTTTTTCCTACTTTTCTTGCAAAAGTAGTTCCTATTTTTTCCTACTTTTTGAAAAAAGGTCACTTGACAGCCTGCATTGGATAACTCGTGTTCTTTTCCTTGCAGTAAAGAACATTTTAATTGTATCCAAGATACACACACAGTACATAAAGCAAAGTTACATGCCAGTTGGAATTTGTACACATTTTAGAATTCTTGGCGGTATGAGCTTAAACCGTTATCATTTAGAACAGAAGTTGAAAAAAATGTTTACGGGTTGACCTTTGTGATAATAGCCCTGTCATAAACAAAACAGTTGGCGTCATATTATTATCAAAAATAAATTAGCATAGTAAGCTAAGCTATTTTAGAAGTCCATCCATTTTGTACGAAGTGTACGTGGTTGATTTTTCCATTTCACCTTCGACATATACACTTTTTTGTTTTGAGATGTTAGTGGGAACAAATAACATTGTTTGGCCTAACGAAATTCACATCCACAACCAGGCTATTTTTGTAGTCATGAGTTAGAATGCCAAATGAACCGTGGTCTGACAAGTTTGTCTTTATTGAATGCATTAAGGTTTGTATTAGAAAACATACTGGTATATTTATAAAGAGGCAGAATTTTTACATCGCGTCTATGAAAATGAGCTCAAAAATAAGTATCTTAACATTTTGTATCTTATATTTAATCGGTTATTTGAGAGTAAAGCTTATATACAGAAGAAACAAGTAAATAAGCAAAGCTCAGCTTATAATAACCATTAAATATGAAGTATTCTCGCCTCGATTGTGTTACTATTCTTAATACGATAAATTGCAATAATTCAACAAGCGTCTATTAATGCGTGTCAGTCATTCCATATTTGATCAGAAAAAACTTTACAAAAAAGTGTGTTGCCTTCGATGTTAAATAACAATTTGCATTTTAGTCGATTATATGGGCAAAACGTGAAATTATCTATATGGCATAATTGGAATGCGTTACACATTTTAAAACAAATCTTGGAGTGTGAACCGATAGTGATACTCTACCACAGAGTGATTGTTTAACATTGTTGTTCTATAGACAATACATGACATATAAGGCAGTAATTATCGTCCTGTTACTGACCCATACATATGTGATGTTAATACCATTAACTTCAAGAAGATTTTACTCCATGGTTGTGTAACACGAATCATAATAATAATAAGTATCACTAAACATATACTAGTCACAGACATAATGACCCCATACAAAAGGTTTGGACACAGACAAGTCCAAACTATGTTCTAAAGAGGTTAAAGAGAAAAAAACATATTTCTTTTTCAAAATTGGTCGCAGTATTCTTATACACATTACGTTAATTAAGCTATACACGTTTGAACGAAATACACCAGACAGTGGTAATAAAACAGGTAAAAGGGCTTCAGTTCAGCAAAATCTAGTCGAAGCAACACAACTATTTATCTTAAAAAAAGACTTTGATAATCTACCATTGACGGTTGATCAGCAGTAAAATATGGACAGTTGTTAAAGATGAGTGGAGTACACAAAATATTTCGGCTTACTTATTATGTATTTGAAAAACGGACACAGTTCATAATTTAGCTAAATCTGTTTGGAGCCAAAATTCCTTCCTTAATGATTTTTTTTGTAAAGTCAATTTTGTTTTGTAAACAAATGCCTCCGGCCCAAAATACATAGTAATACATTATAACTATCTATAAGATCATATCAGAGTTGTGTCTAGTACATATGTATAAAAATTCATACGGGTTGTGTTAATATAGCAATAAACATTATAAAGTTTTTTGATATTTAAGATGTTAACATAGATGCGGTTAAAAAATATCTATACACAGGTAAAGACATACACAAACAACAACAACACAAACAAAACAGATGTGTTAATATACATCCAAAGTATTTTATTAGTTATTGATAACGTTCAATAAATGATACACATATATACTTAACTTTTTTTTTAAAATAGTTGCATCATTAGAGCTCATTAAGTTATAAAAATTTAGTGGTGAATTGCCTGAAGTATACCAGCTATGAAGATAATTTAATCGTATTTTATTGTATTTGGTACACTTGAAGAAAGCATGCTATTCGCAATCCAGCTATCGAACTTCATTTGTAGAACAATCATTACATATTCTGTTCTCTTTTTCGGCGTAAGCTGTCTTAAGCCAGCTTTTCACCCTGACTTGACCTTTGTAAGTGTCCAATAATACTCAAATAAAATTTCCCGCGGCTAGGTACGAATGAATACACTTCATTTATTCCATTGGCTGATTTGAGTATAACACCAGAACATTGGAAACATATCCGCGTCTTTGTAACACTGTTTTACTGCATGAAACAATTTTATCTCTAATGAAAAGGCTCAATAGATAGAACAGTTTTACAATCAATTTTCGACATAAATACAGTTTGTGCGTTCACCTTTTATTTTCAGAGAATTACCAGCGCAAAAGCGTTTATACTTTAGGCTATGTTGTCATATTTAGTACTTACTTGCATTGCATTTCAACGCGCGAGGTTTCGGGTCAATTCGCGGCCATTTGTGAAAGTCAGAGTTTATATACAGTTCATCACCGGAGTTCGCAGAAGGGGTTGCGATCATTGTGTTACACCGGTCTTACTGACAATAACGTAGTGACTGTAATGCATTGCATTCCAATCCGCAAGGTATCAAGGTCAGTTTGCGGTCAGTTGCAGAAATCTTTATATAAACGCCGTCTCGTAAACTTTGTGCACTTGAAGTCTGTTTTGATCAGAGAGATACTAAATAAAGATATTCGGCGATATTATTGTGGTATGTCAATCATCGATTTTTAATATGGTTTCAACATTTGCATGATAAGGACCAATTTTGATAAAATTAATTAGAAATATTTATCCATTTAGACCAGTTCAGTTTATTAAGCATGAGCACAATAATTCACTATACTATAATTATGCAATTAAATAAAATTCGAGTATTGCCGGCTGTCCTATATGCACTCGTTTATTTTCATGTTTCTTGTGTTTTTCTATTATGTAAATATAGATATCTGAGTAATAATATCACATAAAGCAAAATAAGCCTCGAAATCTAGCGCAACACCCCGTAATTGATTTGCTTATGATGTAGCTAAGAACTGCGCAGAAAAAAGGCATGCGCTACTTTTTATCTCATAGAGATAACTTTTGATCGTTCATAAACATCGACCACAATCAACGCCGTATATCTTTTTTAAAGATATTTCTTGTTGTACATTATTGTGTCTATCCAGTTCAATTTGTAATTCATGGTTTGATGCTCGGAATTTCGAAAGAGCAATCTTATATTTTGGTGTTACATCAATTGATAAGTACTTTTCTGTGTTAAGTAGGCTTTTGTAATGTTTATAATGATGACATCGACTCGAGTTTGAAACGTCGTCGTGCCATTTTTTAGTGCAACAATCAATAACGCGTTGCTTAAAAGATGATATAAACATGTTTTTATCACCAACATCTTGGCTTATCCAAGTATAACCAAATCCGTATGTGAACAACAAATTCTTATTTTCGATGCCCAGCAGATTCGCCCAGCGTCATCCAGTGATTTTAACAGTTACTAGTAATAGCAATTTCTCGGATAACAATGCGCGGGCATTTGTAAAAGGTTACACCAATAACTAATACAATTCGTAAAATAATTTACACACAATGGATGTCTACCACATTCTCCCAGCACAATACAATTATTTGTGTTTTTATTAAGTTTCAGGAATTGTTTACAAAAAGTAGTGTGAACAGTTTCGATTGTTTGTATGTACTCATATCCCCATATTTGGGATCCGTAACAAAGAATGGGTTTGATCATGGAATCAAATTGTTTGAACATTTCGAAAGGTTGAAAGTAACCAAATGGCTTTTGAAAGTTATTTATTGAGAATATAGCCTTTTGTACCTAGAACCGCGATAACACATTCGGTGTTAACGCCATTGTTTCTGCAGCGATGCGTTTTCATGCACAAACAGCTAACTATCAAGAAAAGGAACATCGGAATAAACGTCAAAGTACATGTATGTTCAATGTATTCGCATTCAATATGCGATTTAAATTAAAAATGAATTATTGGATTAAGCCAGAGGGATAAAATGTTGGAAAGGGGTTTAGGTATACAAAGGGACAGGGTGAAAAATCGCTCGATGGAAAGCTTGGTACATCGCAAGGGACTGAATTCCGCTGTTTCCATTAACTTTTTTACAGTCAATCATTTACTCAGATTTTTATGTAATTGATGGGTATTCGCCTATATTGCAGAGTTCTTCCCTAATATGAGATATGCAGAGTTCTTCATTCTGATACGTTTTATATTGTCTTCAACTATAATTAAGCGTTCTGCTGCGCTATTCCCTCATAAAAATTCTGGATGGTTCTCATATAATATCTCGAATGTTAACCTTAAATCCCCAGTTTCATCCGTCATTTAATCTCATAAGGATTGTTCCATCAAATAAGATGTGGATGGAGCTTCACTTATACAAATTATGGAGGGTTATATCCTAAAAAATATTTTTGATTATTCTTCCATTATATAAATGCTGGATGATTCTTCATAATAAAAATAAAAATAATATATCTAATGTTTTGGAAACTTAGAGTTATAACGGTATTTCACTTTGTAATCTATAAGGACGATATATCTATTTGTTTAAGTTACGATTACATGACCTATTTCTACAATTTCTGCAAAACTTACAAAACGAGCTAAACAATTCGTGTAGAGCTCTGACTAATGTAACTTTTTGTGATTTTAAAATACAACCATGTCAAACAAGTATCAAGTATCAAAACAAACAGGTTAAGAAATGTCTTAAGTAGACTTCGTGTATCTTCACTTAGACTGAAAGTTGAAGCCAGAGATGGCCAGAGATCGCAAAAACCTACTCCTATTCCATATGAGGACAGACATTGTGATAGTCATATCCTCGAAGATGAGTATCAATTCGTTATTGATTGTAAACTATGTACAGAAATAAGGAAGTTGTATATTGATCAATACTATTTGAACAAGTCAGATATGCTTTACTTTGTTAAATTAATGAAATCCATAAATGGTTGAACCAATAACAATCTTGCATTTTATGTGAACGAAGCCTTTTAACTACGAATCTTTTCTATTATTTATCTTAGACCATTAGAGCTCATTCATACATCACCATTTAATGTAGATTTATCATGATAACAAGATTAGACCTCTCGCTTATTTTTTGTTTATATATGAAAGTGTACTCTACTTGCATACAATGTACTAGTCGCCTTACCACTCGATTGTTATATACATAACATTTATGTGCTGTATACCCATGGGCAATTGTCTATTGTATAAACAATAAACTGTTATACACTGTTATCAAAACAAAAAGAATACAAAAGTTGGACAGTAAATATTAAGTTTGGGGAGCAGGACTTTGCACGCATCTATGTTAAGCCGCATAGACTTGACGGGATTTGTCAATCGTGATACATCGGCTATCTCCGGACTCCTCCGTAAGATAGACCTCTTGCCTCACGGTCGCCATCTTGCCTTGTCTTACTACTTTACTACCCAAAAGGTTGTCAGTCTAGTGTTATGAGGCTGTATACGACGCGCAAAACTTTTACCGAAACTTTGATATTAAGCACGGTGAACGTTCATTTGTTTTGCATTTTGACCTATTATCCAAAGGATTTACTTTTCCAACATTATTTAATCACGCTTGTATCCACTTTTTAAGATGAATTTACGGTGTTAAAAAAACCAACCAAATCGAAAGTGAAACTGGATGAATTACGTTTCGCGATGTAAACACTAAATATGTGTTCAATTTGAGAAGGCGAATCGATCACAGACGATGGAATATGTATGCAATACAGACTGTCATTGCCGATTGTAGTTCTGGATAAAAAAAACATATGATGACAGCCTCAGGTAACGTATAAATAATATAATCAGAATGATGTATGGGTTGATCATTAACGTGATTAATATAACTAATACATGTGTCTTATATAATTGGCTGTATCTATTTGTTAATACCATGATAAATTAAAACGTTTTTTCATAAATTAACATTTCGTGTTTTATCATGATAATTTAAGTTATATAGAATTGTATCATTAAATATTCTAAAATTTGAAAAAAATATCTTAAATTATCATGATTTTTTATTTAAAAGTATAATTTTTAAATTGAACTCATTATTTTTTAATGAATGTCCACATTTGCTTCATTTAAAATGAAATGTTTTAATAAGGGTTTCATATTTTAGTTTTAAGCTAGGTTTTTAATTCAATTGCATTGAAAGTACTAACTACGTACAATGCTCTTGAGTTCGTTTTCTGGGCCTAGAATTGGATGTCTCTTGGAGATTTCTTAAGAATGCTTCCACACTGGGGATCAAGCCAGTGACCTCCCGGTCATTAGATGGACACCACATCAATTACACATCAGCTGTTTTAGTATTTAAGCATTATATAATGTTGCTCATACATGCCATGAATTTTCAGACTAATTCCGGTACATTGAGCTCAATTTTCCGGGATGTTTTCCGATTTTCCGGAATGTGTATACATATAGCGATATATATAGACATATATGCATTTTTGGTATGCATCTTTTCACATCGTAAATTGAGTACATTTCTAATAAATATGTTGTTAGCATCTAAAACGATTTTATGCATCGTTGATTATCACAGCCATTTCATAATCTTTTCTAAGTGTATGATCTCCATCGTTAATTCGATTTTTATTTGCCATGTTTGCCGAGTCACAATTTATTATCTTTAACGTCCGCCATCTTGTTGAAATGATGTAAGCGGCAGGTGCGCCTAGCAACGTACAGATTTGACAAATAAGTCTTAACTGGAATCTCAGAAGCAGACTTTCCTCTTACATGTATTTAATTTAATTCACGATCTGATCTGCTCTTTGGCAAATCTTCGTTGGTCACAGTATTCAACTGATTTATTTCACTTGTAGTTATCATATTTTAATTATTTATCAGACATCATCTCTGTTCAAAATTTTAACATGATTGCTTGGTGAATTCAATTACAAGATCAATGCATAATAACATAAAATGAAAAAATATGCAATAGTAAAAATGGCAGTAAAAAGCATTAAATTATGTGCCTTAAATCGGAGATGATATAGTGATGTATTGGTATTTCTCATAAATAATGTGTCCTATAGTTGTATTATTGTATACGGTAGTCGCATGCATAAGCGGTGCCAATGTCATAATACAATTTAAAGCCTATAATTTACTATAACAATGTGAAATTTGATTTGGTTGGATGCATATGCGGATATATCATGTTATGTGCGGATGACAGTAGCAAAAAAAAGAGTTTAACATTGTTTTAGTAAATAAGTAATGTAGTTAAAAGTACAGAATCATCAATAATTATATTTATTGATTATAAAAAAAGAATTGATGGCATATTAGATGTGTCCAACTAGTTATAAGAAGGTCCCTATCTGATCCTCACTCGCACATGAGTGAGGGTTCTCAAAGTTTTGTTGATTTGGGGGCTAAAAAACCTGAAATAAAATTGACCCTGAACAAGTTTTGTTTTTCTTCCCAGGAAACGGGCTTAAGCTTAAGCTAAGCTTAAGCCTTTCAGTGCAATCTACGGTAAATAAATTGATTAAATTAAATAATAATTTGTAAAAATAAACATTCTGCACAATTTCAATTACAGTTTGGAATGTAGAGGGCATGTCAAAACACACGAACATGACATAAATCATCTGATATATTAACAATGGCATGGAAATGGACGAAAATAAACATTAAACCTACATAAAACACGTTTTTCAAATGCAATATTAAAACATATCCTATGCCTTGATCAAAGCATTAGTATTACGTTTTTTCATTCAATGAACATTAAATTCAACATTTAAACATAGTGACAAGCTGTTGTTTTTTCAGCAATTGACAATCTGTTGTTTAAAGCAATATGTGTTATACAATACTTAATAAAATCATATGATTTTAGTTATCCAATAAAAAAGTACACACTGTCGTTGAGGAAAGACATTACATCTGCATAGATAAATAAACTGTTACAATAGAGTTAAGAAATGATTCAAGTTCCTTCTCAATTTCCAAGGATATGCCATCCATGGTATCAAGCAAGTCTGACTTTAGTTTACTTAAGAACATATCAATATCTGTGAAAACACAATCACATGGCAAGACAAAAAAACACCACCTTCCTGAATTTTAGCTTACCACGGGGAAAAACTGGCCACTGGAGTCTCGTGTAATTTTGGACAATATCTTGCCACCATTAACCATTAAGTTACAAAAAAGTCACTGGTACATTTGTGTGACATGGCCAACTGGTAAACCTGCAACATAACTTAACATTAGTTATCTTTTTATGCCCTCTTTTAAAGAAGAGGTGATATATTGTTTTGCTGGATGTCAGTCTGTCTGTCTGTCTGTCTGTCTATCTGTCGGTAGACCTGTTCGTTTAACTCGTCAACGCATCGACTGATCAGCTTGATACTTCAAATGTGCATTCGCCTTTAACAGTCGATGACCCCTATTGAAAATGGGGTCACTAGGTAAAAGGTCGCAGTCACAATAAGTTTGAAAATCGTTTCCGATCAATAACTCGTCAACGAATAGACCGATTGGCTTGAAACTCCATATGTGCTTTGACCTTGGGCAGTAAATGACCCCTATCGAAATTGGGGTCAACAGGTTAAATGTTAAGATCACTGTCAAAATTAGTGTTAAAATCGTCTCCAATTTATAACTCGTCAACGAATCGGCTTCACTTCTTTATATTGATACTTCCCATATACTTTAGCCTTGAACAGTAGATGACCCCTATGAAATTGGAGTTACTAGGTCAAATGTCAAGGTCACTGTAACGCTAAGTTTGAAATCAGATTCTAATGGTGCGATCCACACAAGACAAGCTAGGTCATCATCTGTATGGGGGAATGTTTGGATGAGACGCAGAGTTTTTCAGCAGAAGTTTAGATGCAGGAGTTGTCTTCTCAGAAGAAAAACTACTAGCCTCATCTTTGAAAGTACCACTCTTGGATGACTGTAAGCAAAAAAGCATTACAATACCTATTTCTTTATTTAAGCATATAACATTAGATTGTAATATAATTTCCATTATTATTATTTTTGATTGTTTTATTATTGTTTATTCTTGAAGTTTATATTTGTGTAATTTAGTTTTACATGTTTTTATTTTATTATGTAAATGAATTGAAAAATGATTGACGAATAAATAACTTGAAAATATGTACCAGTTTCGTTAACGTATTTTAACTAATTTCCTGAAAACTAAAAATGATGGAATGTAAATTGAGGTGAATGAATTTATAAAATAATGTTTCAGTTAATATGCTCAGTAAATCAAGATCACTTAATAAATTTATAATTTGCCAAATTTTCTAAATTAAAAGCTGTATTTAAAATTTGATAAGAACTGGACGATGTGGAGCATTCAACATTGAAACCGTACAAACATATCGTAAAACTACAAATTTGACATCTAAAACTTAGTTTTAGATGACCCCCTCTTTAATCAACTTTCCCGCCATATTGCCGAACGAATTCGCTACTGGCGACTTCACTTGGGTTTCAAAAAGTGCATGTAAAAACCGTTAAACAGCAGCTTATGTGATACATTTTATGTAAATGTATTTTTTCATTACTTACCTTTCGAATGACAATATGATTTGATGGAAAAGTTCAAATGACATTGATGTTAAGTGTTTCTTCAAATTCTCATTATCCAGAACGAGGCTCACTTTGTAAACACGGTGCGTACATGTTGATATGCAATCAATTATAAAAAATAACTAGTTCATCGCTGGGAAAAGAAATTGTATATTTCAAGAGAAAAAAATATTATTCTCGTTGAAAATACAGTTTGGTCAGTAATTTGTATAGGGGTAAGAGCAATAGAATGATAGTTTCCGATAACGGATCCGCTACTGGGGAAGATCCGTTACTGGCGACCAAACTGTATTTACTTTACCTGTGTACAGGAAGCATTTCAGTCTTGATGATTAGTGAACTATGTTAAAAGCACCATAACTATGAAACACTAGCATTTTGAATATTGCAATGTTCCACAGAAATTATGCTGATGATAATTCTACACGATGATGAATTATTAAATATTTCTAAATTCCAGTTCCTCTAACAAGTCCACTACAGTTAATTTGCTTCGTACACAGTTGAAAATAACACTATTCCACTATAGAACCGTGACACATGTACTCAATATTTCAACTTTTCGAAATTAAAATCGTTTTCCACTGTGGATCTAAACACAAGACAAAAATTGATTTAATTATGTGTAGTGAGAAAACTGTTGAAAGCAGCCGCTTTCTCTCTATATTTAAATACTGAATGAATTTAATGGAATATTCATAAAAACAACAACATTAATATTATTGATTTTTTGGGGAATTATTTAAAACAACAACATAATTTTGCATATGAAAATTCATTCAATGCATAAAACACTTTTATTATTATAATATTGTTTCGTCACAGATTTTGTCCAAGCTACCCAAATGTTTAGTTATAATTAAAAAAAAAGAATAAATAGGTCAACAGGTTTATTTGTTCACAAGTGCGCATGGTCAAGTTCAAAACACATACTAGTGTATTGCTGTATGTCAATGCAAAAGTAGGTTTTAACTTAAATAAAATTACAAAAAAATAATATTGTTTTACTTAATCAGTAAAAGTTGGTTTAAACAGTATCAACACAAAAAACAAGATGCATACAATGCTAAAAAGAGGTGCACATCAATTAATTGTAATTCTTGACATAACTTGACAAATTCACGCATTCTATTATGATGCATTAAATTACTTTCTCTTTTTTGTGTACGATACGAAGACAAATTAATTATACATGACATGTCTATTATGAGTTTTTAACATTATAATAACCTATTAGTATTCGATATCCCACTGTCATGTATTAGTACTGAAATCAATATTGATTTTTTAAAAGTCAAAATTGACTCATATTTTGAAAGTAGAGAATACAATTTAAGTAGAATACATTTTTTCACATTCCTGTTTGTATAACTGAAAATGTTAAAGTCACACTATTGTATACATCCTCAAATTTTTGTTCGTTTGATATCCTTGCAGGTGATTCAATGGATTAAAAAATATGAGTCATTGCTGCCCGGGCTGAAATTTTGAGGAAACAAAGACTAAGAGTAACAAAATGTCTTAAAAATTTACATTGCATTTATTACGTATTAAATAACAAGATCATAATTTACATCATAGACAATCTTAATGCATGTGTACACAATAATCACTACAAAATATATAAAAGGTTATACTACTTATTTGTAATGCATCAGGAATACAGTAATCAATGTTACCAATAACTTTATAAATGACAACACTATATTATGACGTTCTTTTTCAATGTCAAACCAACAACTTGTAATAGTTTTCTTATATTTGATGTTTAGTTCAAAATGACATGATTTTCATACAAAATATTCGTTTGAAGGAATGCAAGTTATACAATATTATTTTTATGAAAAGTCTGTTAATACGGACAAGTATTTGTTACTATTATACATGCATAGCCATTCATCCTTGTACTTCAAAACTTTATAACCACTAATAACCAATACAACTTGTATGACGTGGTCAACTTGCACTTTGTTAGTGATTGCTAATTGTAAGGGCCGTTTGTAGCATACATATTTGTCTTTCCATTGTCAGCTGACCACTTTCACTTCATCAGAAGTCCATCTTTCTCCATTTGTTGAGACAACAGCCATGGAAAAGACTTTTTAGTTTCATATTTTAATTGTCTATACAATTTCGTGTGTGACTAATCAGCTACTTATCCAGTCTAAGTGGCCAATCAAAAGAATCTTAGACCAACGATGAATTCAAATAAAAATACTTCATGTTTATTTTCCGTGAATAAATGATGCATTCTTTAAAATGTCTAATTAAAGTCAAGGAAGTGAATGAAATTTTGCAAGATAGGTGTGCTAGGCATACACGCATGTATTTATATTTTGTTCTTTTTTCAAAGGTAATCTTTACTCCTGACTAGAGTTAATGCTATTGAAATACCAATAACAATTTCAATTAAATGTTATTTCTGATATAAAAGTGTTATTTCTGATAGATTTTTTTATACAAATGAATGACAGGTGCATTCCTATTATACAAGGGAGAGAAAGCGTACAGTTGATATGACTAAAGTGCTCCACCAAAAATAGATAAACGTGGTTGACTTCAATTAAGCTATTTATAGATTGTGTCGGCTTTGTAAGAAGCATAGGATATTAAGGACATATCACTTTCTGAAATGGTCAGAAGTGGGTGGGGTAATGTAAAACAATAATTCCTTATATTAACCTTCTATATAAAGTTTGGATCAATGTGCACAATTAAAATAACATATACTTCAGTGAACCAGTTATAATGAAATCTTTCAAAAAGAGTAAATACTCACACGTTTTCACCTTATAAACCACTTTTTGCTTGGGCATTGTAAGTCTTTACTTTCTTATTTTGTTCATAAATCCATTGACACCAGCTGGAACCTACACTACTGTAGAAGATAACGTTAGAGTATCATTAAATATAACACAATAGAAACACTGAAAAAAAAGGATACTTTTGTGCAAGCAAAAATGTAAACAACTCCACAGGGATCTTTAAAAAAAATAAAAATATATATATACCATATATATATACAAGGGATGCAACTGTCAAAAATCTCATTCAACACCCTTGTCTGAATAAAATTCCATATCTCTCAAACGAATGCAATCAACGAAATATGCACACAGAATATCGATAGTCAACACATTTATCTCCTTAAAATCAGCACAATCAATGGATTTGACATGTTTAAGGTATAAAACCATACACAAGTTTAAAGTAAATCAACGTAAAAAGGCAAGTTGGACACAGGTCTGCACATAAGATTATCCATAAATTTGTTTGTTTAACCTTTTGATTTCGTTTATTCACAGTGTCACCTGTTTTTTTAACGTAAATAAAGTTCAAAGCATTATATCATACGCCGATCTTCTTATATTTGTAGCCTTTTTTGTATAAAAAACCAATAATAACAACTTTCTTCAAGTTTGTAAAGTTTTGCCGGCAGCCATATGCAGAGAAGGTCACATAACCCCAAACCGGAACTCCTGTTTTTAGGGTTACATGCAGTCAGTTTGATACTTAGCACACATTGTTGAGTGAATGCTGCCTAGGAATGCTGCCTAGTAAAATACATTGCAAATGGTTAGTTTTGGTATCAACTTGAAGGTATATTTGTAAGCAATAAGAAAAAAAAGCCATTTTCGTGCTCTTCTTTTTGTGTTGATTGTTCCCGGCTTTGAAAGTAGGTCATACTATTTGAGCCCAAAACGGTTGTCTGCACAGCTGTCAAAATCGGTGTGCCTATTCTAAGGTAAATATTTTGAGTTAGCACACATAGAATTTAATGACATGCATTTTTTTTAATTATGCATTTATCTTTCCAATGATGTATGATGATATAGTGGGTATGCGCTTGATCATGGTAAAAATTGATATCGAACTTCAACTATTTTATATGTAATATAGAAGGAAATTAATTGCGCATGCGTAACCAGAACAGAAATTTGTTACGCGAAATTTGATTGGCTGTGCGATTTTGGGCCCGATTATATTATATAGTACGGTAAGTGTCGCAATATGCGTGGAACCAGTCACAAAATGTAAACAAAAAACAGCTGTTCGTGTCTCATTCGCTTTCAATCTATCTGTCGCTGTACATCTATTAACAGACGTTAAATATATCAAGCGTTTTCATAAGCTGTCATAAACAACTTATAATGCTTGTTAATTGGTAAATAATATTGTGTATTATTATAACTCCAACTAATAACACCCAACTCATTATTTAATTAAATATAATACTATTCAATGATAGCACATGTGAGTTCTTAATATAATTTCCATAGGGTCCTGTAATAAGAATACACTATATTTACACAATAAACATATACATTTTTGCCAAAGGACCCTGTATTTTATTTTTAGTGCATAACTTATGCGAACTATTTGTGCTTCTTTGAGTTATATTATTGTTATTACATTTATATAATGTCCTTTAAAAATTGCATGTGTGTATATATTTTCACAACAATAATTTATTGCAATATAATATATATGGTTTGCATGAATTTATTTTCCTAGTCTTCATTTTATATTATTGCTGACATATATGAAGGTCACACATACTCACTTCAATACAATTGCTTTCATTAAAATATGAATATTAATTTAATACTCATATATTATAATGTAAAATTAATGTTATATATATTATTTTGATACAATGCAATTCATTTGACTTCAGATTGCAATTGTAAGATAAACGCATTGGATGCACTTTAACAAATGTATTAAATGACTAGCATTTTTTTATTGTAATAATGCACAAGAACATGTTATTGTTAAAATTAATAACCAAACTCATAGGTTATGTAGTACTCTAAATGTCTTTGTATGCGTGATAGGTATAAATTAAGTTGCAAACAAAATTCTAATTAAATTATTTATTGCACTTCAACAAGCGTACATGTACAAATACTTATATACAATGTAGCAATCAATATTGAACTTTCAACTACACATAAACATGAAAATCGCTATCAATATATGATATGTATTACATGTATAACATTTCAATACACGTTGAAATTACATAAATAAATGATCACATTGTTAATAAAATATATCACAAGTTGATAATTTGACTACGATCACACATAATTGGATATTTGAATGCAAAATATAATTAATTTCACTCATACATGAATCATGTATATATATATATATATATATATATATATATATATATATATATGTAAAGAGAGAATTTCACAATTACAAACATACACATTCATTTGCACTCTATACATAACCATGAAGCATTTTGTTTTGATAATTTTGACCACAATTTTGCAGTTCTTATTCCAGAGCATTTTCTGTGAAACCATTTATTACAAGAGTCTCATTGTATCCACTGACCATCCATATTTGTAAAACATTTTTGACAATGATCATTGTCAGCAATTTCCGAAACAATTTCATGACCAACGTCCATAGTAACCTCAGTTGAAGGTCTAGGCTGAGACTCACACTGCACAACCAGATTTAAATCCGTTTCTTTTGTTTTAGACATGTCATTGTTATTACAATCAATTTGCATATTTTTATTTTTGTTTACGTTTTTTATTTTTGAGTCCAGTTTCACTTTCATTTGCTTTCTATGGGCCATTGTTTTGTCAAGCTTGTAATGTGATTTTACATCTCTTCTGAACTGTCCCAACAACACCATCAAATACTTTTTACTAAATGATTGTAAATGTCAAAAATATTGGTTGTCAAACAAAGCAAAGTGGACATTGATTCATTTACAGAAAAATCTTCTTCTGGACCAATGGTTTGCATGTTTGTTTCATTAAATTTTTTGGAAACAATGCTAACACATTTTTCAAACATATTGTTATCATTACAAACTATGTTGTAACATTCTTCATTCATTTCTTTTCATATTTCATTAAATTTTCATTTGTTACAGTTGAAATACATGCACCAGTTAAATCAAAGAAAAATGTAAAAAAAAATCATCAGTTTGTAAGACCATCAGCATTTTTTTGTTTTCTTTCAATGTCCAGCAAAGAATCTGGGTGTGTTGTTACTTCTTTAATATACAAATCATTTTCTTTTAAAACATCTATAATTGTAAAGCAATTTTTGAGTTGTTGTAAATTGAATTGGATGATTGTGAGGTTTTAAACTGGTATGTCTTCAGTGACTTTACATACTTATTTTTTAATTTTGATACACAATAGCCTGCAACATAACGGACTCGTGCTTTGTCTGTATCCGTAACAATTCTCTTAAGCATTCGGTTGTTTGAAAGACACAACATATCCCCCTTTTTTCAAGAAATACAACACGAATTGTTTCCACTATTTCATGGCAAACTGCAATGTGTTGGTTTGCAAATGTTTTTTCATTGTTAAATAGCATTAAACAGTCCATTTTATATGATGTTCCTGTTAAAAAAATGTGCAACTAATTGTAAAATTGCACCAAACATTTCTCTGGTATGGACTTCTTGTCATTAGACACTGTAAATCCATTTCAATATCATTAAGATTTAAATAAATTGTCTTAACAAACTGTATCAAATTTGAATAATCAATTTTGTCAACAATACCATTAATTTGCACTGTGTGTTGGTTACTGGACGTTTAAATTTTAAATTTTCTTTAAAATCCTGAATGTTAAAGTCATTAAGTTCATATGTCTGTGCTTGTTCTTCACTTTTTACTAACGCACTAATAATTTCATTGAAATCATCATCGAGCTGATCATCTTCATCTTCATCATCATCCGGAGCGGTATAACTGGTAATTGTTGTTTTTCTGTGTCCATTGTCAGTATCACTGAAATATATACATAAATAAATTGAATTCATGTTTAAATCATGATGCAATAAAAATATTGACCCTCAATTATGACCTTGACCTGACATTACTGATTAATGTTGTTTCGGTTATCTCGTTGACCTTCACAATGAAATTAATGTGATTTATATTCACTCTAAGGATTCATATTGAGCAGACATGACAATGAAGGCTCAATTTTATAACCTACTTTTAATGTGAGTCAATGTAAATGACTCATCCAATTGTACACATCATATCAATAACCATACGATTTCAGCCAAATATAATTAACAAGAAACCAAATGAAAGGCTTTTATTGTGGAAATTTACCCACAACCTTGAATCTTGTCCTTTACATTTCATGCACTTCAAAGTGACCAGTATATATTATGGGATCAACATGGCAATAAAGAATACAAATTGACCTTGAAGCACATTATTGACCTTCATCAATCATTCTGCATATTGTCATTTGAGGAAAAATGCATGACAATATGTCAAATGGTATAGGAAATTTGGAGCATACAAAAAATGCTAAGAACAGACAGATGGACAAAAGTAGTACATTCATGTAATTATATTTCAGTGGGAAATTAACAAAGTGCACATACAGAACAATACCATTTACATTAAATTTATGTATAAATCATGAAAACATGTCTCTTATACATAGTGTTGTATTTGGAATAATAACAATAATTGGCTTCATTTAACTTTATACATAAAAAATGCATTTTACTTTATGTATGTTATTTAACTTAATGCAAGGAAAATAGTTTGTAAATGTATAAAAGTCTGATAATGTTTATTTATTTTTTAGGTTAATTAACAGACTTGAATATGAAGAAGAGAGTAGCGTGGAAATCAACAAACTCTTTGAGACTTTTAAATTTGAACAGATTGAAAGTGGGCAGTTCAATCCATCAGTAAAATGTCAACTTTTTGTTGAACATATGTTGAATTTATTTCCAAACATAAAGAGATGCAGAAAAAGAATGAATTGAACATTTCTGGTTATCTCTAACGGAATTTCTTTAAAGCAACTTCAAGAAATAAATGATAGAACTTTACAATTCAAGACAACTGTGGATTTTTTCCCAGAGTTAAAACCTACATTGGTAAATGAAAATAAAATTGTATATAACATTGAAAGTGGATTTTATTCCAATGGACATGCTGTTTTTAAAAAATTGACATTTTGTTCATGTGCAATATTGAATGTTTTCATAGGTGGAAAAGACATTGATTTAAATTCTATACATATAGACAAATGTTTCAAGTTCACTGAAGAAAGCATAAAAAATGTTATGCATATTGTGAAAAAAAATATTATGCAACGGAATAAAATATGAAAACAATGACTGTTGGAAAATGCAGTGTCTTAGAGCAATGGAAATACCATGAACAAATTGAATGCTCAAGACAAATAAGATCATTGAATTGCTCTAAAATTGTACAGATGAAGACTGTTATTAAAGCATGTCGAATTTGCCAAAAAATGAGGGTTAATGCCATTAGAGAAAATGAAAATATTAATCCTAATGAATGTGAGGTGTCATGTCAATCCATTATCCCTCATGAATGAAGAGTTTCATCTGGATCTATAAAGCCTAATAAATGTGGAGTTTCATCTGGATCTATTAAACCTAATGAATGTGGAGTTTCATCTCAATCTATAAAGCCTAATGAATGTGGAGTTACATCTAGATCTATTAACCCTAATGAATGTGAAGTTTCATCTAGATCTATTAACCCTAATAAATGTGGAGTTTCATCAGGATATGTCTCTATTGAAGACATAAAGAAAATATTTCCGCAAGCACCAAATGAAATGTTACTAATGCTTGTAAAATAGTCAAAAAATATAAGTAGAAATCCAAATGGCAGTCGCTGGTCAAAAGGGTTCATTTCTACATGTCTGCAATTATTCAATAGAAGCCCAAAGGCATATGAACTCCTTGAACAAAGTAAAATATTGCTGTTACCATCCAAATCAGTACTTATTTTGTACAAGAATGCCATTAAATCAAGATGCTGGATTTGACGATGCATTTTTTGAATGGATGCATGAAGAAGCCTTGAAAAATGGAATGGATGAAGAACATTGTGTAGGGGGGTTAATATTCGATGAAATGAGCATACAGACAGACATTCATTTTGAAAATAACGGGGACTACTTGAAATGACTGGATTCACGGACATAGGACAGGAAGGTGACATTTGCAATAAACTTAGAAATGGAAACTGTGACAAATTAATGGGAACACATATATTGCAATTATTATTTTTGGGTTTAAATGGCTTTAGATTTCCATTTGCTCACTTTGTTACAAAAGGAATTCAGGCTTCAGAATTATATGGCTTGTTCTGGAAAGCCATAAGATTGTTGTATACATATGGTTTTAAAGTATTGTATACATGCATGGATGGTGCCCAGTGTAATAGAACATTTTGCATGTATGTTTAGGTGACAATCCGACAAGTTTTCTTTCATCAAATCCATGCTACACTTTTCCTGTAGTTTTCATTATGGATATTTCACATGTATTGAAAAAAAAAATAGAAATAACATACTAAAAGTGGATTTTACAAAGGCAGTACACGACTTTTAACACTACCAGTTAAACGTGAAATCCACTGGCAAATGTTTACTGACTATTATGCTTGGGATCAACAAAATGCATTTCAGTTACATCGAAAACTTACATTAGAACATTTTCATATGGATAATCAATTTAAATGAGAAATTCTTTGGCTGAAGATCTTTTATCATACGAAATGTGCCATTGTTTTACATTGTATAAAAATGCTTTAGGTGAAAAGGGAAAAATACTCAATGGTGAGTATTGAACTACAACAACAGACTTCAAAAATGGTGGAAATTTTTAGCGACAAAATGCCTATTTCAAATAAAAGTTATAAACGTTTATTAAAAAGTATATATTTGGTTTGTGCAATGGGAAAACGGTATATTAAATGACACAAACATTGCCAAAAATAACAAAACGAAATGCTTGATGTCTAAGCAATGTATGGAAGACATTCATTCCTGTTTACAAGGATTTCTTGAATTAACTGATAATGTTTTTGCTTTGAAAACAAACATTCCGATAACACCAGCCCCGATCAATTCAGATGTGATTGAAAATGTATTTAGCCAACAACGTGCAACTTACAATGGTGCAAATGCAAATCCATCTGCGTACCAATACGAAAAAAATCAATTAATAGCATTTTATTGGGTGAACAGAAAATTTCCAAAAAGGCCAATCAATGCTGCTATGAATGCTGACCCAGCAACACCACTATTCAACATAAGCATGCCGAGTAATAATAAGAAAAGGCGAACAATTTGTCCAAAAAAATCATCATAAGAGGCTGATGAATCTATGCATTAACAAAGGTAAATATTATTTATAATTTGTGGGTTTGTGAAGCTCATATTAACCATCATATTAAAAAATATTAATTACCTTTCAGTATAAGTTGGTACATTTGGTGGTTGATGATATGCATCCATTGGTGTATGTTGCTCACCACGCGCCATACTGAAAGTAATGTCAAATATATAAGCTTAAATGCAAAAAATGTATTAAAAAATAACAATATTAATGTGTGTTTAAAATAAAACGTTATATTATTTCATATATATTAAGCATTTGTGCAAAATTTAAACACATTACATGCTGTTGAATAGTTTAAAAGTAAGGAATCATGTAAAGTGTATTATTTTTTGTTTCTTTATTGTATATAAATATACGCGACTACTCAGCAACAAAGATACGTTTTACAACATTTATTATTAAGAAGTATTGAAATGACATGCACGAAATAAAGTCAATGAAACGTTAAAGCTGTGAATGTGCAATGAGCACATCCCGACACAAGAGCCCGATGGAATTAGAGACAACCCCTGGGTGCCAACAAATCTACAGTACTAATGAATTTTACAATTTAATATGTTAACATTGCTTTAAAATAATAAGATGTATAAATACATCTGATTATTTTAAAGCAATGTGAACGTATCAAATTGTAAAATTCATAGTATACATGTATTTATAAATTTGGTTACTGTATGACATTTTATATTACCTCAATGTTTGCGTCTTCTTACAGCACGACAGGTCTTCTTGTGGTTCGCACCCTGCACCATTCATGATGTCTGTTACTTCGTCTGTTGGCTTAAGCAAGTAACGCGGATGGAAGTTGACAACACGCAAGCCTTCTACACTTCTGACTCTAGATATGTCACGCCTAACTGCCCAGGTTGAAATATGGAGCGACAGTCGATTTCAACACTGAAGTACACATATAACATTAACATTGAACAGTTTTCACAAACTAATGATATTTATAATGTGTGTACGTAGTTTCACATTATTGTTAAAAATCATTGTGTGCAATAGAATCCAATGTTAAAACAATGTTAATTATTGTTAATTTTTGTTTAAATCCTAAACAATAATAATATACAATTCAGAAAAACTAATTTCATTTAAATGTTTTATAGTATTGAAATAAATATTTATTTTGTTAAGTTTAATTATTGTTTCATGTAAAAAATAATTATACACGGTATAAACATAATTATGTTAACTTCAAATTAGTATTGACATTTATTTATTTATTTAATGTTCATATACATATATAATTATGAATTGCATACTTCTCCAATGTCATTCCATGTGACTTGTGAATTGTCAGAGCAAATGCAGCTTTCAATGGGAATTGCTCTCGTTCGGCTGTAACTCTCTTATCCCTTGGATTGAACACTGAAATAACAGTACATTTATGTGGAATGTTTGATGGCAAGGAACAGGAATTAAAAAATTTTATATTTTTTCAGTTATTATTTATAATTATTACTACAACATGATATAGCACACCGTATAGGGTTAGTAAAAAGCTTTTATAAGTCATAATAAAATATAAATGTAATTTACATTTATATTATATTATGACTTAAAAAGCTTTTTACTGACCCTGAACGGTGTGGTATATGGTGTGTATTTTAATATTGGTTGAGAGGGTAACTCAAACACTACATTAATTGGTTAAATTTCACACATAGTGGGGTTTCATTAGGTACATGTGAAAACTATTTTATTACTTAGTAAAATATTCTTTCACCAAGATCACCTAATGACAGTTAGTTTAAATAAATTTAATAATGTGACATTGTGTATATCCATGTCATAATTTCATTTTTATGATCTTTCTGTGTGAAAATATAATGACTCATATGGATTCATACAGTATAAAAATGTGACAATAATAGCAAAATGGCATATGATTGTTAAAAAGATAAGTAAACAATGATTACCTGTGAATGAAATTTTAGGAATTTCTCTGGTAATGTTTACAGAGGGAAACTCTACCACGACCTTTTCAGCAGTTAATGCTTGCACTATGCCTGTTACACCATTTACAAGTTTTTCATTCAATGTGTGGATAAACTGCACAGGACATCCGTTTTACATCCACAGCATTTTGGGTGCACCTATTCTATCCAAGTATTTTGCATATCCCTGACCTTTTGCAAAAAACTCAAATAAATCACCTGGATGTTTCATCATCGCAGTGCGGTTATAGCCATCGACTAATGCATTGGTGGCGAAAAGCTTTGTGCTTCGTGCGGATCTTCTTGAAGACAGAGGCCTTGATAACGAGTTCAAAAATGCACTTACTTCGTCACTACAAATTCCTTCAAACACACTCTGAACTGTAGAAGTTATAAATATCTCGCCTGATTTTGTTCGCATATTCTTATCAAGAACTATCATGTGCCTGGACACATCAAGTTGATAAAAAAAATCACCACATAAAACAATGTGAATGCCACCAAATGGTAATATTTTTTTTTATTTTACACACATTGTTTATGGTATCCAAAGTCTTCCTGCTAATCATTGAACACTCGTCTATTATTACACAGTATATTTTTGTCAAGTTTTCAAATATTGTTTGATATTTCGGATTAAAACGTACAATGTTTTCAATTTCTTTAGGATCATGTCGCCCGTCTAACAGACCGAAGAACTTGTGAAACGTGTTTATACCATAGGGCATTCCACTACCTGAAAATATATATAAACACACATAATTACACAATGACAAATGGGAAATGCTATGTTAGTCATACCTTATATATATATATATATATATATATATATATATATATATATATATAAATGTTTCATATAATATTCAAAGTTCATATAATATATATTTAAAAAAATTATTATTTGCAGGATACATTTCATAAGAATTATATACATATAGACTTGATGAATAAGTCTTACAATCCGTTATGATTGTACAAGCATTTCATTTAATGCGACATTATGCATCACAGTACACATATGGCACAATAATTTACAAAGCAGCTTATTAAATAATCAAAATATTACCGTATACTGCACAGGCACTCCCGGTGGAACATGCCACCTGAACACAGGAGCCTTTGCTGTGTAAAAGGTTTGCGAGTTCGAACACAACATACGATTTTCCGGTGCCAGCGGATCCCAACATAAACAAATTGTGATCTTTCGAAGCCAAATTTAGTGCTTTTAACTGTTGGGAGTTCATTTTCAATATCCCAAATATGTTTGGGACCGTTGCACTCACATTAAAGAAATAAATTAATATTGCCGATATGTGATTGCTTTCGTTCTTTAAATTTTCATACCGCAAATGTTTGTTGACAATTTGTGGGCGTGTGCGTATACTTAAACCAGGCTCGCATCATAACTGATCGTAGCGTATCAATATAACGGGAACCATAAAGCGATTTTCATCTGACCAATCAAATTTTGTTTTACAAACGGTAACGAACCATTATCATAAGCATGCCGAATCGTTATGGCTGTGAAAAATCAACACTACCATTAATGAAAAAAACTACTTTAAACATTTATTGTTGTAATCAAGAGTTATTTGTGAAACTGTTTTGTTATGTGTAATTATTAAAAGTGTCATTAACACGGGTGCTAATAAATAACATACTTTGTTTGCCAACAAAGACAACAATTTGTGAAAAACGTCTTCATCGCTGTGTGCAGACCTGTGTCGCAATCAGAAAATTCGTCATTTTTTTATGAAAATTGCTTTGTTTTATGTACTTACACTGATGTCATGTGAATATAGGTTATGTTTTTAAGGAGATAAATGTGTTGACTATCGATATTCTGTGTGCATATTTCGATGATTGCATTCGTTTGAGAGATATGGACCTTTATTCAGACAAGGGTGTTAAATGAGATTTTTGACAGTTGCATCCCTTGTATATATATATATATATATATATATATATATATATATATATATATATATATATATATATATATATATATATATATATATATATATATATATGGTATATAATTTTTATTTTTTTAAAGATCCCTGTGAACAACTCGAGTCAAAAATAGTACACTTGAAAAAGTATGGTGGACCAGAAAGATAATTTAAAAAAATGTAATGATGTATACATGTGTTTGTTCAAGTGATGTTTTACACTGTTTCAAAAAAAGTTTCAATCAAATTTATATTTGTCATTTCTGGTCAACCATTTACTATTTTTAGACTCAAGTTGTTTACATTTTTTTCTTACAAGAAAGGATCCTTTTTCATTTTTTCTAGTGTGTTATATTTACGTACATATTTATTTGTTTCTTTTAGTTTAATTTATGAAGCATGTTCAGAATTACCACACTGGTTGCACAATTAACTTGGCTAATAATCAATTATCGTACAAATTGACTTGCATATTTCAATCATTTCTTTAATTTTTTCAGGCTTCAATAAGAGCTTTTAGATATTGTTTGGAGCAAAATCAACCATGACCGACAACGAAGTCAATCAAAATAACAATGGCCTGTCGATGTTCCATCTGCGCCGCATTGGCCAGAGGGCAAGCAAGGCTGGAGTTGCTGACACCATGGAGTAAGACCTTCACCTTGCGCTGTAAAATATACTGTCCGAAAAATAAGAGACATTTATTATGGACGAAAACCTGCATGTCCGAAAATGGAGAGTCACGAAAAATAATTATTTGGCAATAAAAGGTGTCCGAAAACTTAAGTGTCAGAAAATTAGAGTAATTACGGTATATCCAATTTGAATTAAAAAAAAATCAAAACAGAAAAAATGAAGGAATAATTAATACATGATTTTAAGCAACATAATTGACATGTACGCATCATGTTGAGTGTGATAATTTGTGGAAACAGATCCAATAAAAGTTCACAACATATTAAATATTGAATACAATACAGCAAATGAACATCCTCAGTACTTCATTTGAGTCATAGCTGTTCTGCACTACATCCAATTGTTTCTGAATTCCAATTAAGTGAGGTGGAGTTTAGCTTTCCTTGGAGCTATGTATTTTCAGTTTCTACAATGTCACATACATTATTGGCCGCAGTGTGGACAAGGTTGATTTTGTGATAGACTCCAATACGTACATTCAAAGTGCCTGTATATCGCGATGTCATGCCAGAATAGTAAGGCAGGCTGGGAACCAACATAGGCTGTACGATGACAGTCTGAATGGAGTCTTTGTAAATAATATCAAAATTGAAGGTACGTTGGATTATTATATAAGTCACACGCAGGGAAAATGGGGCTTAATGCATGTGCGTAACGTGTTGTCCTATAGAAGCTTGTGCTGTCCTCACAGTCTAATCAGAGACAACACTTCCCCCTAGACTGGATTATTGTATAGAAGAGACTTACAAAATTGCATAACAGAGGAAGTGTTAAAACAGTTTCTTATGTATAACTACTTTTTAACAATATTAACGGGTCAGATAGTAAAACAATAATTGGTAATCCTATTTATTTTACAAAATCCCAAATAAAGTGCTGCCATTGCTTGATTGTTTTCCCAATTTGGTGATATTATGATGTGAACATTTCCATTTTAATTGTATCAGACCCATTATGAATAGGGCAAACAATCAATATACATATAAAGATGACAATTGGTGGGTAGAAAGCTTGAATTGTTGGGCAAGCAGTCCTTAAAACTGAACTACCACTGCCCTTTGACAAAACAGCATGAAGAAGGTATTTTAGGCACAACAGTGAAACAACACACTAAAAAGCGCAGCTATTAATTTATTTCACCCTTTTTGAACCACCTTTCCTTATAACTAACTTGACTATATTGTACTTGACTATTTTGTAAAGCATGAAGTTTTGACAATACAAGTTTTAATTTTTGAAATGTGTCGGAAAAGCTTTCAAAATAATCATTTTGCTAATAGTGAATGGTATATTATATTAGATTACATTACTTTTCTAGTTGCCCGTAGACAAATTAGACAAATTAGATGTAAAAGTGCCAATGCCTGGGCACGAAAAACTGATTCCGGACAAGTGCAGCATAGAAACTCCACAGACCTTGTTAATTTAATATTTTGTTATATAATTAAGATGATAATTTCCCTGACCTTTCTTTGTGATCAAACTAGAAGAAGATTAATATAATACAACTGTCATTTGTTATTTAGTATATAAATGTATACTAAATGTAGGACAGCACATAATTACAACATGCGACTACCATGTATGTTTCACCAGGGAGCTGTGTATTGAGGGAAGGTGACCGGGTCACGTTTGGTCACCCCACGGGCATGAGGATCCCTGCAGGGAGCAGGGTGAGGCAGCCAGACTCTGAACACCAGTTTATGGTAAGGGACTGCAAACCACTGTATGGGGTCACATTTTTTGGGAAGGTACTTAAACCATTACTGGCAATAAGGTCTGATAATCTTGTAATGATTACTTGCCCACTTCCAATTTACTGGCCAGTTAACAACAAATTGGTACCAATGTATCAAATATATAGTTATATATATAGTATATCACATTGGAAACGGTAAATGCAAATCATTGGTGTTCAAACAGCTTTTAGGACTAGCAAAAACTTAAAGATTCCCTTGAATAAATAAAAAAATAAACAGGCAACTGAAAAACTTAATCTTAATCAAATGTACATATGCAGTAAAAATTGATAAAATGATTGCCAAATCATGATATGTGAATCGAATATTCACACATAATTTTAGTGTAATAGTGTGGTAAGTATTGGAAATTTATTTAAAGTTTAAAATGCATACGGGATAGGTTTTGAAGTTATTGGTACTCAAAGAAATATAGTCCATCTTTCAAAGATTTTGATCGATCAAGTTGGCATTATGTGCAGAAAATTGTCATACAAATTAGGTGTGAAAAAGATCTAATATATCTTTCATTCACATATAAAAAAATTAATAATTATATAACTGATTACAGACTAAGAGGAGGTCATTATTCGGGCATTTTTTCCTGGTTCTTGTTCAGTATACATGGCTTTATCCAAGGGCCCGGTAACTTTCATAGCGTAGAGTCTAGGGGTCCATTCCATTACAGACCAGTGGGGAAACAAAAGTTTTGGACACTTAGATTACCAGTTGGAAAACTGTGTTTTGTTAAAATGTTCAAACCCTTTCAAATCTATCTAAAAATGTATGTTTGTATTTATCTTAAATATATGTATGTATTTAATAACATTATGTATTTTTGTTATAGTTCAAATGTATTTCACATTCAACCATGCATATCACTGAAGTGAATGAAATTTAACATTTAACGGAGTAGCAATTGAATCTACAGTGTGTGTTTGTGTGTGTGGATTCCTGATTTCAATCTTGAAATGCAAAAATAATCTTGGGGAATTTTTCAGGAATACAAGAAGCTGTATTGTTGCTATGTCCTATATAGTAAAAATAAGCCAATTCCCCTTAATGTCTCCAGTATAACTTTAGTATATCGCATCCTAGGTAATTAAAAGAGTATTAATTGTATTGACTTCATTGTTGAAATAATTACATGACTAAGAACATAACGAAATGTATACTATTAATAAAAATTAAACTGGTCTTCCAAGTGTTTACATCTATTGTGTTAAGAAAAGTTACCAGACTTTGATATGGATAGTCTCCAGGAGTTCAAAAAGCAACAACAAATACACGTCATGTAAATACTGAATGGGACTACAATGCAATCTGAGAATCATAAAAGTGATGTTTATACATTGATAAAAATTGAATACAATAAAAGCTGTTTCCTGCACTACATCCATCAGTTTTGAAACAAACCATTTATGTATGTAAATCTTTTTTATTGCATTTTAACAACAAATCCCGATTGTATGTGTCTTCCCCAATGAAGCGGGCACTGACCAAAAACTGTAAAAACCAATTTTGGTTGTGATTTTTTAACTTAGTAGCAGTGCTCCAGCTAGGCCTCAAAGTAAAGGCGCAGTACCATGCAGTTCCAAGGAATCGCTCTGCTACTTCAGACACACACTATTCTTTCAAATCTTAACACATTAGTGTGCAGTAAATTGTATTTAAATTTCAATATATTAACTAAACTTTAACTATTGTTTGAATGAGAGAAATAGAAATTTGAATGAAAATCCATGTTAATATTTTACAGAGAGATTGTGCTGAAAGTTTTTGTGTAGGTAACCAACATTCAGACCCTAGTTTTGGAATGCACTATAACATAAAGTAATATTTTAAACGTTGATAACACGGTTTTACGGCGTTGGTATTTTGCTTGTTTTTATTAAAATGGATAATCATTATAGTTGTTAGATTTTTTATCAAATAATTAAAACACAAGTTTTTTTTAAATTTGCCCCCGCAACCTTCCAACCCTCATTCTTTAGAAAGCTGTAAGGACATATTTATCTTTCTCTCTAATTTGTCTTTACGCTACATGTATTGTATCCAATCATGATTCAGTTTGAGGCATGCCGCTGTGGACTGCACATCCAGACAGTAGCGACAGACCAGACTGACATTGTGAAAGGTGGACTAGAGGAGGAGCAGAAGGTACGACAGAAAATGCAGTATTATTAGTTTCCTTATCAGTGCTCAACTTAAGGGGACCTTAGGTTTGGTCTCCATCTGTCCATATATTCACACAATTTGATTTTAATTTAATTATAAAACTTAGTATGTATAACTATGAAATTAAACATGAGGATTATGCACTTAAGGTTGTTTGCCACCAGAGGTCAAAGTCTAGTTATCATAACACGTTACAATGCTTTAAATCTTATACTTTTATTACTATTAAAGTCTGGGGTGGGATTTTTCCTATATTCAGCTGATTTCCACCCTTTCGATGTCGAACTAATTTTACTAATAGTTGTTAACTTTGCTGGGTCTATATTATATAAACGAAGAGTTTATATGAACCTTGCAAGGGGGGGGGGGCATTTTCTTTCCCTGAGGTGGTTTTTAAATCACACTCATTAAACTCGTTATAATCATTAACGCCAGCACCCGATAATCACTAAGGGCTGCATGTTTGTCATTTGTCTGTTGATAAATCTCTCTCTTTGTACAATGTACATCTGTCTGTCTGCAAGCATATTCAAGATTAAATTAAATATGAACTTATTTACAAATCTTAAAAGTAACAAACTGTAAAACATAACATAGAAAACTAAGAATTGTATTACAAAACAAAATGATATTGCAAACTTCTAAACATAATTACAGAAAGTAAACAACTTTGTAAACATAAAATGTTTAATAAAGTTTAAAATATGTGATATTGTGAAGTCATCTTGACCATGCTCCAGTCTATGACACTTTTGAAAATATATTATAAAAGACGAAGCCTTACGAATTTCCTGAAAAGGATTTTTTTAATGTTTTCCAATGGAATTGATTGTTGTGAACTATAAACATACGTGAATTCAATTATTTCATTTAAATTACAAAGCAAATACCAAAACATAAGATTTCTAGAAAGTCAAATGTTTTTTAACCAGGTTTTCCGAAGGAAAAAACTGGTTATTAGATTGGCAAATGCGGGCGGGCTGGCGGGCTGGCGGGCTGGCTGACGGGCTGGCGGGCGGGCGGGCGGAACAAGCTTGTCCGGGCCATAACTATGTCGTTCATTGTCAGATTTTAAAATCATTTGGTACATTTGTTCACCATCATTGGACGGTGTGTCGCGCGAAATAATTACGTCGATATCTACAAGGTCAAGGACACACTTTGAGTTCAAAGGTCAAAAATGGCCATAAATGAGCTTGTCCTGGCCATAACTATGTCATTCATTGTGAGATTTTTAAATCATTTGGCCCATTTGTTCACCATCATGGGCCGGTGTGTCGCACAAAAGAATCACGTCAATATCTCCAATGTCAAGGTCGCCACCACTAAAAATAGATTTTTTTTAAACAAAGGGGGTAAATTGTGTTTGTTCATTTCAAAAGTTCAGTTTGAGTTTTCTCCCTTTATCAGATTTTTTTTTCACAATGAAAACTTGGTTTTGTGACAATTTTGTCCCTTGTTCTCTTTATGTATTGAGTGTCAAGATCCACATTGCATGGGTTTGAATATATTAAGCCAGCAGGACAGTGTTACACTTTAATATTTGACAATTATTCACGAGTAATAAGGGAACATGGTTTTTATGGAATTAAGCTCATCTAAGATACAGCTTGCTGGGCCACGCTTATGTGGTCATTCTGTTTGTCAGGCTGAGTTCAAGAAGCCAGAGGTGGTGGTAGAGGCAGGTAGCAGATCTGCCACTTCACATTATAGAGTTCCACGATTCCAGACAGAGACATTGACACACGATGATATGGTATGTGCAATCAAATCTGTGACTTGTGAAAATGTGATTATAAACCTGCATGCCAATTGCTTATATGTATAAGTGATAAATTATCATACAATAATTTAAGGCGTGAAAATTGTATGTGCTTAGAGCTTAATTGATATGAATTATTGAGGGCTTACAATTTTATTTCAAGATTTGCTTTTATATGGTTTTTTTTAGTCTTAAACATAAGCTATTATATGGACAGTAATGCTTACATTAAAAACAATTACTTGACAGATATAAAAAATGTAATCTTTGATAAATCTCATACCCCAAAAAGGCATTTATGGAGAAAGAAAAAGAATCGACGCACCAAAGTTTGTTAGACCAGAAAGCACATACAAACCATTATGATGTTGAAAGAAAAACACCAGAAAAAAACATAACAGACTCAGCTATAGCAAAAGAGACAACTGACGTTTACTGGAATCAATCTAGTAAAGAATCTTGGAAAGACATAAAAGATAATCTGGAAGTAGACATGGAACAGATTGAAACTGAAGGTATGCAGCAGCCAACTATGAGAGGTAATGAGTTCCAACCTGAACAGAATATTGCTGCAGAGATTGAAGGCACCTTTAAAAACATCATTAAGGACTTGTCTTCAATATGTGAGAAAGAAAGTGGTTTGAAGAATGCAGTTCATGAGAAGTCACCAACTAAAGATGCATATATTCAGACTTCTCAGTCCTGTGCAATGCGTCAACAATCACCAGTTAAAGATTTAGAGATGCAGACCTGCATTGAATTTGAGGTTGCCATGAATAATTATAATGAAAAGGTATCTGTTTTGAAAGAAAAAACAGCGATTGCAACAGAAATGAACATTTCTGAATACCATACAGATTCAGTTGGAAGTGATGAGAATACTGAAGATGTATGTGGTGATCGTACTATAAATTATAGTCCCAAACCAAACAGTATTGAAAATAAGAGCGTTGCAGGAAAGTTGTGTGAGCTAGAGGATAGAGATTCGGCTGCAGAAAATAAATGCATTGAAGAAGACAATTCTGACTGTGCTAAAGGAAGTATAGATTCTCTCGTACAAACTCGTCAATCAGTTGTAGAAAGTGAACAGCAGGGTGCAAAATGTGTTAATGGTACTGCCACATATGTTAACAATATTACAGGAATTATTGCAAAATGTTTAGGCAATGTTGCTGAAAATGAGGACACAGTTGCAGAGGAAGTTTCACAGAATACAGACAGCATCGCTGAAAATGTTTCAGAAAATGATGAACACAAAGGAGTCGGAATAAAAACTGAATACATTGCAAAAAGTAAAAGTTGTGCTAAAGACATTGAGGATGATGTTGCTGTTCAAAATAATGCCTCCATTAGAGTGGCTGTGCATGGTGGTAATGGTGAAGTGAACACTGTACTACTTACATTAAATTCAGAGAGTGATGGAAAAGAATACACCAAAGAACAAATTGATATGGATGTTGATGCAAAACTTGACATTGATGTTGACAGCACTAAAATGGATAATAATTGTGAAATAGAAAATACAGAAGTTTCAGCAGATGATAAGTTCGTAGTAAGAGAAGCTAATAATACTGGAGTTACAACTGATTGTGTTTTACAAAGTGGAGGAAGAGTTGACGTGAAAAAGAAAACAAGTATAATTGGTAAAGGGATGGATTCTGAAAATTTTGATAGTCAATGCATTGATGCCGAAAGCTCTGACAATGAAAAAAAGACAGAGGGCGATTATGGTGCTTCAAATGATTATGATGATGCCCCTGTTAAAATAGGTGCTGAAGAAAAATGTGTTGAACATGTTCAGTCCGAGGCCATGACAAAAGCTTCGTATATCTTATCAGATTCTGTAGCATATGATGATTCAGACACTAATGACGAAGATTATATTGATGCTATAGAGAAAGTTGAAGAAGATAATGTTGAGTGTGATGATGTGGATAATGAAATAGATCACCAATCTTGTTCATCTTATAGTAAAGGGGTAGGAGTTGAGTCTGACTATGGTCAGTGTTCTGCTAAATATGAAAGTAACAATGAAATAAACTCATGCTTTGCATCAGAAGTCAGCTATGAAAATGACGATTCTGAAGATAATTTTTATGAAAATGATGATGGCCTTGAATCAGAGTTGGCATACATTGAGACTGATACTGATACAGCCGAGAATGACACTACTGCCAAGGAAGCGCATGTGATATCTACATCTTTTGAAGTGTATAACAGTGCTATTGAAAGTGAATCAGACCAGGGAAACATTGTTGTAAAAGAACTCAGCACAAGCTTCTTTGGTGAAATACCAGATACAAACTTAATTTATCGAGCTGGAATTGGAAATTCATTGAATGATACTGACATTAGTTCTTTATATGAAACGGCCAGTTTAGGTGAAAGTGGTATGTCTTCCCTTATAAACAATGACAAGTCAATATGTTGTGACGAAATAGGAAGTATTGTATCTACCAATGATGAGGATATCTGTGTGGAAAAAATGAAAGAAAATGATAAATGTAAGCAGAATAAGGCTTATGAAGATTGTGAGAAGGCAATATATGAGAATACAGTTGTTAAAAACAATAATGTTGTTGATGAAACCAATGTTGATTTGCAAGGCAGGAAAAGGAACATGTCTTCAGAAATAGATGAGAGCAATGGAAATGAAGTGACAAGAAAAAGAAGGTGCAAAGGAGATGAGAATGATGAACATGCAACAGTGGGTACTGTTGATGCTAATAGGGTTGCAGAGAAGAAACAAACCACAGATGTTGTTAAATTAGCGCTTGCGAAACTGAAATTGCAAATGAAACAAGTATTGAAGATAAAGTCTAGTAGACATATTGATTTGACAAAACAGAAAGATAATGAAACTCTTGATGAAAGTGAATCCTGTACAATTAGAAATTATGAAAAACTTCATTCTGAAACAGAAAGTAATATGGAGAGGTTGGTTCAAAATGACCTGGCAGTTGCTAGAGAAATTAATCATGACCATGCTGATTGCCTTGGTAATGATACTAAAATGTTAGAAAATAAGACCAAATGTTTGGAGACTGTAGCAAAACTTGACAATATTTATAACAACTTGAACCAATCTAATTTGAATAATAAAGATAAAGACTTCATAATGGGAGAAAAAGAAGCTCAAATAGGTGAGGACGAGGCAAGACATAATAATCTGCATGACATAGCAGAAGTGTCTGATAAAAAATTTACTAACAACATTGAACTAGACATTAAAAAAGGTATCTTTGAAAGTGAAGATATTGGTTCCGAGAAGAGTGGGTTTAATGATGAAGAAAATGTGGTTCTAGCCGATGTTAAATCAGATGCGTCAAGTAGTGTAATTTGTGTTGATAAGAAGTCTGCTAATTGTATGAATAATGATTCATTTAAGAACATAGAAGACATGGTTACAGAAAGTTGTTGTTTTATTGATGCAGGTAAAATGACTTTAACGGATGAAACTAATGAACCCTTAGATAATGATAATAAAATAGGATATGCACATGATGTTGCGGAAATTGTGAATGAGGTGGTTGGAAGGGATGAAATGCAGGAGAACGTCAATGTAATAAAACCCTTAAACGTAAAACAAAATGATCTCAATATTGATGAAGAAAAAGCAAATGAAGGTTTAGAGGGAGTTGATGCAAGTGTTGATGAGCCTGAAACCAACAGTTACACTGAGTGTTTGTCTACCAGTTGGATGAATGCGAAAAGTAGAACAGCCTCAAAAACCAAGGATGAACTGGAGGACACTATTATGTCACCAGTAATAGACCATCTTGGAACCAGCCATCCAAAGAGCAGGCAACCACAGTCTTCAATCATAGCTGAGAAGGGAACCAGTAAGTCTGAAAGCATTTCAGTGACCCAATCAGAAGATGATGCAAGAAGTGTCCTTAGTTGCCAGTTTTCTGATGATGGCGATTTTGGAGCAGATATTGATTTTGAGCACTTTGATGAAGATGAAAATCATGAATCAGCTGCTGATAAAATTATAATAGATGGTGGTCATAGTTCAGACACTGTATCTTTGGCATTCAAAGACGGTGATAACCAAAATATGGACTTAGGATCCTGTTCATATGAACAAGCAGAAATACTGCCCTTAAATACTTCCACTTCAATGTTAGTCAAGAAGAATAAAGGTGTCAAAAGAAAATGTCAGTTTGAAGATAATCCATATGCATATACCACACCACTAAATCTGTCCACAGAGAACGTCTGTGATGTTTTCAAATGCCCAGAATCAGTGCATAAGCAAAGCTTGGGGCCTTCAGTTTTGAAAGATGACGGAGATTCCCCTGGCATCTCAGGGACACAGTTGATAGAGAGTTCAGAATCGGCAGACTTCAGAGATCTTACCATGTCACAAGTTTTCAAGGTTTCCCACAGCTTAGAGGCTAAAGCAAATGACACTTGCATGTCAGGAAAGAAACGCTCCAAAGCCAAAGATCTCTTGGAAAAGTTGAGAGCAAAACGACAGATCAAGGAGGAGAAGGTTGATAACAGTGAAACTGTGAATGAGTCAAGTGGAGGACCCGTGCAAGGAACCAGTACTGATATGGATATCTACAGACGTACAGAGCTGGCACGGACAAAGGCCAATGAAATGCTATCTTCGATTGATAACCATGTATCCAGGTCTGTAACTTGTATTTGTAGTATATTTATATTATCATAGCCTCGATTTAGATCACATCCTGTTTGAAAAAAAAATATTGTGATGAATTCAGAATTCAGAATCTGTTATTTGTTGTGTTTTTTTATATCTTAGAATTTCATGTTTTTTTAATCACTTTCAATTCACAGAAATATCTTGATTTTAACATGAAATTATGTCTCTTGTATTTTTAAATGGTCAGATTTTGGCCACAACATTTTAATCACATTTCAGTGACATTCACTTATAGTTAATGTCCAATTACCGAACAAATGTAAAGTCAGTATGATTAGAGGGATTAAATAATTGTATAACATTGACAAAAAAATTCAATGCCATTATGATTGCTATTTCTTTGTTAAAAGTCATTTTCTTGGTAATGCTTATTGTGTGTCTGTTTCTGGTACTAGTATAGTATATATGTGAGCCTGTCACTTGACAAACAGTGCGTATTGTCCGTGCTTAAAGTGTCGATTAGCCTTTACAGTCAGCACAAACTAATCAGGGATGACACTTTACGCTGTTATGGTATTTTTTGTTTAAGGAAAGTCCCTTCCTGGTGAAAATCCAGTGTAGGCGGAAAGTGTCGTCCTTAGTGTGCGGATAACACAGGCTAATCAGGGATGACACTTTACGCTCTTATGGTATTTTTAGTTCAAGGGAAGACTCTTCCACGTTTCGTCCCTAGTGTGCGGATAGCACAGGTTTATATGGGATGACACTTTACGTATTAAATGCATAAAGCCTCGTTTTACCATAGTGCGACTCATATATATATATATATATATATATATATATATATATATATATAGCGAGAGAGAGAGAGAGAGAGAGAGAGAGGGAGAAAGATTTGTGAACAACCAGATACACAGACATACAAACAGACATACATATTCCCATTTGAGACTTCGGCGTGCGCGCCTAGCTACGGTGCAGAACGAGGCATACATACTATGAAATCCCAATCCCAAATAAGGATGGTTCATTCACAGTTATATATCTCGCACTTACACCGCAGCACATCTCGACGTGCGAACAATTTTTTACATACACAGAATGGACAGTGCTACATACATAAACACTTATTTACAAACATGAAACCATAGTTGTATTAGGGCAAGATCCGATAAGGATTCTAAACTACCCTCACACTATGTTAGAAACACCGCGGAAATCCGTTGGATCTATAATATACAGTGAAATCATGAATATATCTGTGTATTAACAGGTAGATAATTATATTTTACAACAACGTGATTTCCTATTTCCGGGATCTATTAATTGATACTCGTTCAAAGTCGACAATTTATATATAGGGAGAAAGGTGTGTGAACAACCAGATACACAGACATACAAACAGACATACATATTCCCATTTGAGACTTCGGCGTGCGCGCCTACCTACGGTGCAGAACGAGGCATTCATACTATGACATCCCCATCCCCAAAAAGGTTGGTTCATTCACAGTTATATATCTCGCACTTACACCGCAATACATCTCGACGCGGGAACAATTTTTTACATACACAGAATGGACAATGTTACATACATAAACACTTATTTACAACAGGAATTTTATATATATATATATAACAGTGTTGCGGTGAAAGTATGGGGTATATAACTGTGCATGAACCATCTTTAATTGGGGATGGTGATTTCACAGTATGTCTGCCTCATTCTGCACCGTAGCACACGCCGAAGTCTCCAATAGGAATATGTCTGTCTGTCTGTCTGTTTGTATGTCTGTGTATCTGGTTGTTCACGCATATCTTTCTAAATATATATATATAATCCTGACTAAGATATCAATATATTGAAAAAGTAAACAAACGTCGCATGAGTATAAAAAAATGTATTTAAATATGCCGACTGGTTTCGCACAGCTCATTAGGGCATATAACACATTAACGTCAAATTGTCAAAGTAACAACGTCAAATGACGTTACTATATTGTGACGTCAAATGTTAAATTATAACAATGTTTTTAACATGGTCTTAAAAAATCAATAAAAAATTTTCCTTTTGCTTACCTAGCTGAAACAGAGTCCGAATATAACTTATAAAATGGAAATATTTTAAATTTTGGTTCCATTTTAGAACATTCATCAAGATGTTTGCTTAATGGCATTTGTCTTGTTGAGGGATCGCGCATTTGTTGTTCATGAAAAGTTCGTCGATTACGTAGTTTATCTCCAGTTTGTCCAATGTAATATTTATTGCAACCACTACATACTAAGACATAAATAACATTTTTAGCATCGCATGACATTTCTGTTTTTATTTTAAATATTTTACCATTAAAATTAAAGTTTTCGCCTTTTATCATATAACCATGCTGCATGTGTGGTTATATGATAGAGGGCGAGAAGTTTAATTTTAATGTTAAATTCATTGTTATAATTTGACGTTTGACGTCATTATATATGTAACGTCATTTGACTTTGTTACTTTGACAATTTGACGTTATTGTGTACATTTTATATGCCCTGATGAGCTGTGCGCAACCGGTCGCCATATTTAAATACAATTTTGTTTTACCCATGCGACGTGTGTTTACTTTTTCAATATATATATATATATATATATATATATATATATATATATATATATATATATATATATATATATATATATATATATATATATTTATATATATACTAGTATGTCTCGCCACATGAGTTGTTTGCCTCTACACAGCTGTCGTTCCCTGCTGGATGCCACCAAGGACATGTTCACGAAGACTCCTGCCCTCTCCACCAATCCTCGTGTACAGGCTTGGGGGTACTGATAGTTGTTAGGCCACTGAAAGTGTTATGTGCTATTGTAATCTAAAAATAGTTACTGCAAATTTTCCATTGGTGTCTGTCTATTTTCTCTATGTGTGAGTTAATTAACTACATGTATCATAGCAATAGTTCCCATGATATCAGTTATTAGCATCTGCACAGGCTTGTCCTATGTGTTTAACAAATTATTGTCTTGATTTTTTTTCCAAATTGTGGTGCCCAGCATGTAATCTTTATCCTGTGATTATTTATTTTTAAGACATTGTTGAGTCATCTGTGCATGTAACCTATTCTAGACATAATTATTAATATGGTATATAACTTAAAAGCTTCGAATTACACTCCTTTTTAACTGTGTAAAAAGGCCTTTATATATTTTGCCTGGGGGCCAGAAAAAGATTTGTTAAGTTAAAGCCTTAGCTAGTGAAATAGTGAAGTTAATTATCATAATACTAATTTTAAAACTTCTAAAAATAAACATGTTTTTTTTAACCATTTTGGGAATGGTGCTGTGGTCCTTTGGATAGGGAAAATTGCATTGTTTTAGCTAAAATTGGGAATCGAAAAAACGAAAATAAGTGTTTTCAATACTATATTTAATAAGGTTCAACCCATAAATCTGCATAGGGAAATTAAGTCGATGTTGCTTTTTTGTGTGAGAAGGCATGGGAACCTTTAATTGGGTAAAATACATACTTTTTGACAGTGTCAATGAGGCAGAATTCTGGCCCCAAATTTGATTAAAAAGCAATATTAATACTTGACATAAAAACAGGAAGGAGCTGACCGACATAGAGAAGAAGCTCATATTCCCCAAGACAGTGATAGCAGTGGTAGGTGAAACGGGGGCGGGGAAGTCCAGTCTGATGAACGCTCTACTAGACCATCGCAGTGTGCTGCCCACATCAGGTATGAGGGCCTGTACAGCTGTGGTGGTGGAAGTCGTACAGAACACCACAAGCAGCAGTTTTGAGGCCGATATCGAGTTCCTACAGAAAAAGGTAGTCACGGTTTTCAGAGCTCTAAAGCTTGTTGTGTTTTGCAGCTGTTTGACAATGGAAATATATAGGCTATTTTTAAGTACTTTTTTAATTTTCTGTCATTTTACTGGAAATCAGTTAGATTGAAAGTATTTCCGCAATAGAAATAAGTGCTCAATTATTAAGGTTCATTGTTCAAAATTTCCAGCTAAATTCGTAACGCTTGCTGTGAAATCTTTAATTAGTCCACTACCAGTGAAACCGGAGAGGAACTTATGGTTTGCACTCAGTGTGTCTGTCAGTTAGTCTGTCACACTTTTCTGGATCCAGCGATAACTTCAAAAGTTTCTTCATATTTGTTCATGAAACATGTACAGATGACAATATTGAGATTATGCACGTCATTTTATTTTATTCCTACGCCAAGAATTCTGGTTACTATGGTGACAAATAGACTAGAAATATCGCTGAAAATGGTGGATCCTGCGATAACTTTAAAAGTTCTTCATATTTTTCATGAAACTTGAAACATTGATAGATGGCAATATGGAGAAGTAGGGGACTTTTATTGCTTGGCAATTGTCTTGTTGTACAATAACATATTCATCGGAAATTAGGATGTCAAAGCTCATTTTTGCATGTTAAGTGTTAAACTCTTAGAGTACTGACCTTCTTTTAGATTGATCCCTGTCAGAGTCATTAGGGTCAGTTGTAAAAGGCACGTTCTGGGAATACTGGGCTTAATGCATGTGCGTTAAGTGTCCTCACAGATTAGTCTGTACATTGGCTAATCAGGGCCAACAGTTTCAACTTTTATTATATTTTCCTTGTAAAAGAAGTCTCTTCGTAATGAAAATTCAGAATAGTTTGAAATTGCGGTCCCTTTTTAGCCTGTGCGTTTTGCACTGGTTGATCTGGGACGCCACTTCATGCACATGCATTCAGCCCAGTTTTCCCAAGGTTCTTATAACGATTGTGTCCCTTCCCAGGAGTGGTTTGATGAGCTTGAGGTGCTCCTGAAGGACCTGACAGCCCTGGACGGGACCATCAAGAAGGGAGTACCTGACCCCGCTTCTGATGCCTACTCCTCGTACTGTAAGGTGCGGGCTGTCTACGGCCGGGTAGAACCCCTTTCAGTCCTCACCAGAATCACCACGGTTACACATCAGCTGGGCAAAGTGAGCGTTCTCAAGTCACATAACGTAAGTCCATTTTTTTCTGTCTGTTCAATTATTGTACTGACATATATAAATATTCTTCTCAATGGCCGTTACACTGGAGTCCAGATAAAAGGATGAAGCAGAATATCTTTTGTAGAGCCGTTACACTTGGAGTCCAGATAAAAAGATGAAACAGAAGATTTTTTGTAGAGCTTACACTTCTCTCTACAGCGTATGGTGCAGTCTTTAAAGTTCTGCCTATGCGCTGGTGGTCACTGCATACTTGCAGGATTTGTTCAGCGGTTTTTGTTGGCTCCTCCAATGGAGAAATTAAATGAAGGCACATGGTTATTAACACTTTTAGTTAAAAAATCGTATGATCTGATAACCTGGATGATCAACATCATAAATGAATATGATACATGTGTATTCGGGAATTTATGTTTATCGGATGCCAAATGTACATGCAACTTATGCAAATTTCAGGCAGATAATTTCCGTCGTCAAGTGGAGACGTACATAGAGACGCAAGAACCGGGGACAGGGGGTCAGTACTGGCCGATAGTGAAGCACGTGAGACTGAGACTCCCACACTGTGATGTCTGCAGCAGTGGTGCTGCTCTTGTGGATCTACCGGGTGTCAGGGACTCAAACGCTGCCAGGGACCGCATTGCTAAAGAGGTACCTAGCTTTACTTTAACGTAAATGTGTTTGAAGGGAATGTAGTACAGACGTTACTTTACATGAATTGTTTTGCATATTTTTGAAGAAAATAACGTTACCAATTCCTCAAAACAGACAATTTGAAATCTATTGGGTAAGGGCTGAAATAATATGTGTGGTTGTCGTGGTTTGAACATTTAAAATTCAACCATTATAACATTATAACAGTAAACACTAGCTTAAAGTACTCACGTTGTAATTTCTTTGTAAGTGTTATGGTTTTTCAAAATGTATGACCGAACATTAAAAAATCAAATTGTACCGGAACTATTGCCTAGACATTAAAACAATCCTTAGATATAGCTCTATAAGTTGAACCTTAATAAATATAATATTGAAAACATTTATATCATTAATTTTGAAGCATTTTGTAGCAAAACAAGGACAACACTAATTTGTTAATCACAGTCAAAATGCAGCAATTTTTCCCAATCCATATGGACCCGTCCACATTCCTTAAATGGTGAAAAAACACACACTTCAACTTAAAGTAACAAGCACGAAGATACAAAATGTCATGCACAAGAACAATTTCCCTTTATCAAAGGTCACTTTTAAATATCAATACTTTTTGTTCAGCAATGGATGGATTTTGAAATGCTTTGGCAATATTAAAGACCAGTGCCAATACGTCAATTACTATTAAATGTCAAAACAAAACATAGTACTGAGCATAACAAGGCTTTTCAAAGCAGTAAGTTGGATGAAATACCAAGCCATTGATTAGCACATAAATAGTCAAAGTCCCTAGGTTGAAGGTCAAAGTCACATTTCAAGGTCAAAAGTAAAATTATAGGAATTGATTCGGACTTTGGTCTTTTCCTGAAAAAATATTTTCTGACCGCATCTCTATGATAATTACCAATACGTAGAATACGTAGAAATGTATTGTATATTGTCCATCATGCTCTATGATATCTATTGGTTGTTTAGTGTACAATCATTCTCTGCGCTATTCCTTTAATGTCTTCAATAGTATTTGCGAAAGAGCTCAGCTGTGGTGAAAGTCTGGTGGAATATTCAATTTCATATTGCCATAAATATGAGCCTCGATCCTGGAAAACGGGGCTTAATGCATGTGCGTTAAATGTATTGCCAGATTAATCTAGGCAGTCTGCACAGGCTAATCAGGGATGACACTTTTGACCTTAACTGGATTTTTGCTTAGGAAAGACTTCCTTTAAACAAAAAATACTGTAACGGCTCAAAGTGTCCCTTAATAGCCTGTGCTGACTTCAAAGTCGAATCTGGGACGACAATTTTCGCACATGCATTAAGCCCTATTTTCCCAGAACAAGGCTCATATTAGGTCTTATATGAAGACAAGAAACAAAGAATGTGTTTGATGCTTTCAGTACCTGAAGAATTGCACTGCAGTGTGGGTGGTATCTAGCATTCATCGTGCCATTGATGATAAGACGGCCAAGGATCTGCTGGGGGAGAACTTCCGTCGTCAACTGCTGATGGACGGGCAGTATGGCAGCATAGCCTTCATATGTACCAAGACTGATGTACTCATGCCATCGGAGATCATCAGGTGGGTGTTATGTGCATTATTGCAATGGTTGTCGTAAACAACCTGGATGCCATCAGACGTTGTCAGTTTTCATGATGACATGTCTTTCATGTGTGGTTTAAAAAGTGTGGCCTCAGCGAAGAAGGATAATCGGTAATCGATCATGGGATTTTTAGTTTTGCATGCTATTTAATACCCAGTTTATATTTTGTGGGGATATTTCAACTGTTAGTTTGATATTGAATTTCAGTTGTTAAATTTCAGTATGTAGGGAAAAACCATACACATGTTTAAAGTCCTATTGATAGTTGGTAATTTGCTGTGATTTGTAGATTTAATATTTTGTTAGATCGCTAAAACTTGACAAAGAAACAAGAGAATTGGAAACAGAAATCAAAGCACTAGAAACGGAGAAAGTAGACCTCGACCTATCTGTTGCTAATGGAAACCTAGAGGCTAAGAGGTTACAAGGCACCATTAAAGAGCTGGAAACGGAGGTGACAGAGCTCCGTAACAATCTTGCCGAAATCAGATCTCTCCTTGATCCGGTCAGCCAAGATAGTCAACAGGTGAGGAAGAACCTTATACTTCACCCTATGAGAAAACTGCCTAAGTATATTGGTTTGCGATGGGTTGTGGTCAATTGGTCTGTTAGTATATTATATTCTAAACATTTATACTCACTTTTACATTGACACAATTATTAGAGGCTGAGTTGAGGTTCCATGTTTATTTTGGTAAAACAATTAGATAAATGGCACATACAAATTCAAAGTAAGACAATTCATGTTTGAAAATACAGTGTTTTTAAAAGATCATCTTTTGAAATGATGCCTTATTTTATTACCAATATCATACAAGATGAAACAGGTTTTCTGAAATAATATTTGAGCCTTGTAAATATATGCCAACAGTATCTGATATAAATATGTGTCAATCAATTCATACACTGCACCTAACACATGATAATGCTTGAATACAGTGTGACTCGACACTCTTCGTCCCTTTTTTTCTGTCCATAAAAAAAAACAGTTTAAAAGCGACATTCTATTTTTAAATTAAGATGAATTAAGGTGGGGTTGTTTGTTGTAGACCGAGGAGGTAGAAGCTCTGAAGGAGTATGAGGAAGAGATTCACTCCAAGACCACAGAGATACATGAGTCAGAGGGGAGGATAGCGGGGTTGAAGTCTCAACGACAGGAGGCCATGCAAAAGGTAGGCCCACACTTGAGCAGGGTGAAGGAAAACTACCATTTGTTAAAAAAAAATCACCCTGTAAATCTGTATTTAGTTTTTATATGAATTCAGCCAGTTAATCAATACACACTTTTCCTGGGCTAGCTGGGTGTTTACCAGTAATAAGTGTATACATGTTTGTCAGGAACTGATAATGCATTTGTCAGGAACTGACAACTGCCCTATATAAAGAATCAGAAATTGGAGGAAAAAAATACAAAAATAGAAATGATTTTACTACCAGTCCCCACACAAGCTATGTCGCCGGGCCAGGGGTTGAGCCCCCAGTCCTCTGGATTTCTCATCCAGCACTCTTAAAACTGAGCTAGCCAGCCTGGTCTAAATTTAAATGACATGCTTAGTAATTAAACACTGACCCGTCTTCATTAGTGTTTGTCTTCTACAGAAGCCTTTTTCTTCCCTCCCACAGACTATGCTGCTGGAGAAGCGATTGGTTGTCCTCAGGAAGTCTATTGCTGCCATCTGTGCAAATGCCAGGAACCAGTACTCCCAGGCTCAGATTAGGAAAGACTTCAAGGCTGGATTGAGGGTAAAACAGTGGCTGGATCTCAAACGCTGTACAAAGAGTTGTCCAAGAAGGAGACACAAAAGATCCAGTTTTGCTTTATCGTTTTTTAAGCCTGTCCGTATGTCAGTCTGTCAATTCGTACGGTATTCTGTTTCTTGAGATTGTTTTACTAAACACATTAAGATATATACCTGAGTTTTGGTACGTGAGTCTATGTGCATGACTAACAGATCAAGTTAGAGTTTTATTTTTTGTCATTTTTGGCGATGTCACTTGCCTTGGACTTTGAAAATTCCTAGAGAATTGCAGATTTCCTGACTTTTTTTCTAAACGCTTGCAGGTATTGACTTGAATTTTGATGTGTGAGTCTACCTGCATAACTTATAGAAGATCAAGTTTGAGTTTCGTTCTGGTCCATTTATATTTAATTAGTTTTGGTGTGTGAGTCTACCTACATGAATTACAGATCAAGTTCAAAGTTTGTCCCGGTCCTTACACATTTTCTCTATAATAACTTGTTTTTCATTAGTATCCAAACAAATTAAAACCAGCTTGTTAATTTGGAAAAAAGAGTAAATTTAACAGGTGTTTCAGTTTTTGGCGAAAATAATATTTCTTAAAAATGAGATAAGGGTTTAGGGTGCTTTTCCTACCTTTTTTGTTTGGCCGGATCTATTCGTGATTGCTATCAATGCTTGATGTTTGCAGGAGATGAAGCGTCGTGCTGGCATGACCGAGACAGACGACCCAGACGAGGTGGACGATGTATACGATGATAACGATGACGACGACGTCGGCAGTTCAGCAGATAACCTGCGTGTCTTCTGCTGCAGCGCTACAGAGTACCAGAAGATGAGCAATCTGCTCACAGATGATGGACCTCCGCAGGTTGGTGACTCGGTAAATCGTGCTGATTTGAGAATGAGGATTATTGTTGTTTTACTTGAATGAATTCAATGTTTATCATCAAGAATGTACTGGCCTGTCTTGCTCTTCTTAAAGTTCACTAAAGTATTGCGTGCAAGATAAACTTTTAGTCAAAATGTTATAGTAATATATATATCTGACATTAGCGACAATTGGGTTAACGAAAATGTAAATTAGTTTAGGTTATAGTTGGAACAGTTTGACATTTTATACATATATGGAACCGGAAAAGAACGTAGATACCGAAAATGAATTAAAGTAAAAATCGAAAATTTGGTCATTTGTGCTGGTTTTCTCATGGCGCGATACATATATTATATATATGCGTGTGTAAGTACAACATGTATTCATTTGAAACTTCAATTCGTTTGAAAATGTAACGTCACCTTCCGACGCCCATAACTCTGACCTGCAACGGAGCAGAATGACCCGCAATTTTGCAGAATAATGCCCCTTTGTAACTTTAAAAATTAGGATTACGATTAGGATTTGTGCTTAATAATTTACAACTTCAATTTCTATTTAACAATCTTGAACATTTGATATAGCACGCCTGCATGGAGATTGCATTTTGGGCTTGTTGGGTCAAGGTCACATTTGTTAAAAATAGATAGTTTCTGTTAAAGAACTTCAGTGAGTATGAAAATTTTTTATGAAAATGTTTACGCTGGAAGCTTTTATGCAGATTTATTGTTGGATCGGATTTGGGCTAGTAGTGTCAAGGTCAATGTGACTTCAAAGGTCAAGAATTAAAACAAAATCCTTTACCTTAGTTTGGATTCATGGTTTTACCAGTAAATTTGTGAAAACGTTTGGTACCTTCAGTCTTAGCCTGGGATCGCATTTTATGCCAGTCAGATTAAGTTCACTGTTGCTAAAAATTGAAAATAAGAATAAAAAGAACCTTTTTGCTATAAACCTGACATGCTTCTGTGCAAAAGTCGCTGTGGCGAAGTGGATAAGCTCTCCGCCTACCAAGAGGTCTCGAATTTATCCCAACTTTAAGTGTTTTCTTTTGATATTCCCTCAAGATACCTGGTACTAACTCTACCCAGGAAACAGACTTGAGAACAATTCATAAGGTTTACAATGCAATCGAGCGTAAATAAATAGGTTTAAAGTAAAGCTGCCATGTTTCTCATGCAGGTGTTCAGCACACTTGAGGAGACCCAGATTCCAACGTTAAGGAACTACGTACATGAGATGACAGGCATTAGACAGAGGCAGTCAATGGAGCGACTGATCCACAGTGTGGGAAGATTCGTGGCCGATATTCTACTGTACACCAGTCATGATGGAAAAACTGTATGTTGCGTTTGGATTGTTTTGTTCCACAGTTGCAAAACAATTAAGGGATAATATTTTTTGGCCTGCAATATGTGCCAGAGTGTGAAGCTCTGTTAAGGAAAAACAAGCTGCACAACTTCTGTACATGGATCGTCAATGTCCCTGTTCTTTAACCTTTACCACGTAGATACGTATTTTGACGCATTTGTAGTCCAAAAGAAAATTAAATTTAATTAAATACCTTTCTTAACTAAATTCTTAAGTTTTAAAGGCTTCATCTTCAACCCTTTGATGCTGTTGGGAAACAAACATAAAACCTGAACAGACTGCGAGTTACTCACAGGCTGCTCTGGTTTTATGCTGGTCGCAAAAGCCATTTCCTCTATGCTTCTTATAGGGAAAAGGGCTATACAAGGATTATAATCAACAGTTTTAATGGTACAACATATGCAATTTATGTTTTTAGAGCGAGGCTCAATTACTGTTTAGCTTTGAAACTCTTTAATATTGTTCCAGCTTCAAATGTTGTCATTGGTGCAGTGTACATTACATCTCGCAATCTTTCAGTGTGCGAAAGGTAACACTTTTACCAAGACAGTTGTTGACAACGAGTTGCAGAAACTTGACAAGGCTCTGCAGCCAATTGTGCGGAATTTGTCAGCAGTTATTGTCGCCATATTTGACGGCAGTGTGAGACAGAAAATGGAAGAAGGGGCTTCAAATGCAGCATCAGAGGCCGGCAATACCTGCGCTAAATGGGGCGCTCCTGTATGTACATTGATAAACAAATGGGCCGTGCGCTGTGAAAAAGGGGTTTTATGTATGTGCATAAAGTGCCGTCCCAGTTTAGTCTGTGCAGTCTGCAGAGGCTAATCAGGGACAACAATTCTTGCTTTAACTAGATTTTTGCTAAGAAGAGACTTTCTTGAAACGAAAAATATAAAAGCGGAAAGTGTCGTCCCTAATTAGCCTGCGCGGACTGCACAGGCTAATCTGGGATGGCACTTTTCGCACGTGCATTCAATCCCTTTTTCACAGAGCGAGGCCAAAATACTTGTTTAGTTTTTAGTGTGAATTTATGTTTTAGTTCATTAACAAATGTTTGTAAGAGTTACCCCTGGTCCATCAGCCAGATTCATGATTGGGTCCTGCTAGAAGTCAAAGGCAAGGTAAGCTGGGTTGATAAAAATCTGGATCATGCGAAAACACAAAAAGTGCTTTAGCTAGTTCGATGGAAGTATTTGGATATGGGCCATATTGGGAATATACAGCTTTAATTGATTTTTTATAGCAGATGATAAGTATGGTTGCTTTGGTAACCGAATTTAGTGAAAACTAAAATCTGGGTCATGCTATAACTAAACATTAGTTAGGTTGATAAGAAACTTGATCCTGTTCTTACTCCAAAGACATTAACTTTGTCGAGGACTGTTGTTTTATCTGTGTACAAGTAATGGTTTTGATTGCAATCTAAGATGAAATAGCAAATAATCCTGGCCTTATGGCTTCGGGCGGTTAATAACATTGAATTGACTTAAGGTTGCAGTGGTGTAGTGGATATGGTGTCCGCCTAGTGATCGGGAGGTCACGAGTTCGATCCCCTTTGTATGAGCATTCTTAAGATTTCCCCCATAAGCACCAAGTACTGGTTCTAGTACCAGGAAACGGACTCGATAGCATTTCAAATAAGCCTTAGGCTTTCTATGTTATTGAGGTAAAATAAATAGGTATAAACTAAATACTAGCCTGACTTTAAAATTTGAAATATGGTGAAAACCAGTATTAAGGACAAAATATGGTGAATACTTAAAATCTAAAAAGACAAGGTAAAGATTGATAATACTCATTTGTTAGACCAGATCGTTGATGCAATCCCACCTTCTTGTTTTTGAAGTTTGTCAGAGATAAGACTCAGGACAAGCGTTCTGGCGGCCTTCAGTTTCCCACATACCGTGCAACAGTGCGTAGACAGGGGGTGTTCACCTCTCCGAGCTATGGACCTGTGGACTTCAATGAAGACTTAGCTGAGCCCATGTACAGGAGTATGACCATTGTGTGGGACAGGGCTTTCAGGTATTAGGGCGAGCCATGTTCTGGGAAAATTGGTCATAACGCATGTGCGTAAAAGGTTTTTCAGATTAGCTTGTGCTGTCCGCATAGGCTAATCAGAGACAAAACTGTATGCCTACTCTGGAATTTCATTTAGAAGAGACCTTTTAAGAGATTAAAGTGGTGTCCATGATTAGCCTGTGCAGATTGCACTTGCTTAACTGGGACGACTCTTTATGTACATGCATTAAGCCCAGTTTTCACAGAAATTGAATCAGGGAAGAAATCAAATGTCAAATTGTTTTACTGTGGTAAATATTGATAGATTGAAAAGTATGTTTTATAATACCTAGATTTTGAGTTCCATATTCGATGTTATGCATGTTCTGTACACCATGAAATTGGTTTTAATTTTCCTCCATTTTGAGAGCAAATTATGGGTTATGTTTGAAATGTGCTTTTATTTTAGATCTGAATACTATAGAAGATAAACTTTTATCTAGCTCTAATTTACAGGTGTTCAACTTTTAAGATATAAACAGGTTTCTATCAAACTTGTCTGTAGCTCACAATAAGTCTGTATAACTGAGCGCTCAACTGCATACCCGCCATACGCCCCTATTTTAGTGGGACAGGCCTTTTTATGAGATGTTTGTTCTGACAATTTATTCAGACACTTCTTGCCAACAATTATTGTTCTATAATTTACTATAAAAGCTGCAGTTTAAGCTCCATTTGGCAAAAAAGCACTTTGTTATTCTCTATTATCTATTACCTGCTAATACAAAAAAATTCTAGCCAAGTGTTGCTGTTTGCATCTTATCAGCAATAAAGATCTATTGATTTTGTCATATGTTTGCAGTGTTAACTGTCGCCATTAGAGGTAGTGTGATTGTTAAGTCGTTTCTTAAAAAAGCCAACTGCTTGTGTGTGTTATTGCCCAACAGTACTTATATCTGGTGTATTATACCAAATGAGGTTAAGATAAGCTTGAACAAGGCATCAATTGTATCTAATCTTTAAATAGAAAATTGAAAAACGTCCCACAATTCACTTCTCTGTATAATTCAGAAAATTGCTAAATTTAGCTTTTATGAAATTACAAAAGACATCTTATCTTCAATATTGGGCAGAATTTGATTTTATTTAGTAAGTGGTTTGTGATGAACATGCATTACTTACTGAAATGAAATATAATTTTGTGACCAGCAAGAAAGCGAAGTGTCCGCACAATTTTTGCAAAAAGGTGTGATTTTGGCAAGGAAAATTATGTCATGTATGTGTAACTGTCAATAGACCATTTGATTTGATCATGCCTGATCTAAATACATGTAGGCATCTGTCATATTCCGCTTTAGACCTTTACATGCTGTAATATTAAATTTAGTTTTCTTAAGACCTTAACATTCTATATCAGTTGGTATGAATAGGCAGCTTTTTAGCTGATGTTAAGATCTCATCATACGAAAATCAATGCATCTTAGAATTTCAAAAGGCAATTACAATAAAAAACATTATAAAACCATCAATCTCACAAATTTCGCCTAGTAGATTTGTGTTTGAACATAACTATACGTTAAATTTGCAGTTTGACCAATCATGTCCGATTTCATTAAATTTATCATTAAACAAGAAACCATACAAGCCAAGCTATATATAACTTTGATTAATTGCAAGCCTTGTTAATAAAGTCTGACAGTTTAGGGCTTGAAGGCGTGTGTCTATTTCCATTTTGACATGGTAAGGATGCACTGTTGAAGATTTAGATGTGCTTTGTTCTGGGAAAACTAGGTTATTGTTAGGGTTAACCCAAACTCCTACTGCATATGCATAAAGTATCATCCCATATTAAACTGTGAGGTCTGAACATGCTTATCAGGGACGACACTTTCTGCTTTTGTTTAAGTTTTGTTTGAAGGAAGTCTCACCTTAAAAAAACCGAATGTAGAGGGAAGGTTTTGTCCCTGATAAGCTTGTGCAGTCTGTGTAGTCTAATCTGGGAAGACCCTTTACGCACCTTTCAGCTGCCTAGTTTTCCCACCTTTCAGCTGCCCAGTTTTCCCAAAATGTGGCTGACTGTGATTGTTGGGCTATTCTGTTTCCAGTGGGATGTTATGGCGGGCCCTGGACACTTCGAAGACTGCCTTGATGTCAGAGCTGAGCAGAATCACAGCCAGCCTGGGGTCACAGCTGGGTCAACTGGGGGTCGACTCTTTGAGATGTGCTAGAGTTGCTACACAACTCCTCTTCTCGGCAAACCACAAGGTCAGCTTTGCTATACATATACTGGACTTACTGTATTCTATAGCGCTTACTAGAAAAATCAGGGTATTATATTAGCTGCGTGATTCTAAAACGGGTCTTATGCCAAATGTTGCCAGCTTAGCTCAATAACAGCCTGTTCAGTTTTGCAAGAAGCTACTCTGTCTGCTATTGAGACTACAAAATTTTGAATGACTTAATAGTTGACGGGGTAGCTCTTGACAAGATTGTGCGAATGTGTAGGCTTGTCTTAAGCTGATGCTTGTTGCATTTGGCATTTGTGTGATTTTTGCATGGCAGCTCAAATAACAATTTTACAGTGCAGGTTTGGCCAAGAGCACTTATGTTAAGAAACAATTAGCATTTGCTTTTGAATCGCTTTCTGGATGATGAAAATGCCATGATTAACACTGGGAAAATTGGTATCACATCATATGTCCCCAGCGTGGCTTCAGACCAGACTTCCGTCTGTGAAGTAAGATCAGGAGCTCACCTTTCCGCTATGAAGTCATGCAAGGTTTTGTAGTCTCAATTGCAGTTACTATTACTCCTCAATCATATTATGCGAATACAGATGCATATATAGTGTTCTGATATGCCCTCAAGCCCATTATTCAATAACGCGGCTCAAATGTGATTTCTCTATAACTGCAAGTAATATCAGATCTTTTATGATAAAAAATATGCACATCTTAACGTTATGTTGAACATTAGCTTTCAGAAATAGTGAGCCAACTAAAGGACTTGGTGACTAGCAAGCAGCGAGATATTTCCCGTATTGTGACCCCACACGTTCAAACCTCGCTGCTCGGAACTTACGACATGTGCGCCTCTGAGTCAGGTGTTGGAATGTTCGTGCGTATAAAGACGTACATGTCAGAGGGCATCGAAAGGAATCGACACTCCATGTTTGACCAGGCCACGGAAAAACTCATGCAGGAGTTACTTGCCGTACAGGTAAAAACTTCAAATGAATTATTTCATTATCAAATTACAGTAGGACAGTTATTAATCACCGAATAACTCGTGTCACACCTGTCTGAAATTATACATTGAAAAGCTACGTTCAAATAGCTTTAGCTTGGGACTTTTGCTTTTTATTGTCATCAAGAATGACAAACTTATCGTTCAGTTTAAAGACAACAGTTTATTTGCGATCGTCAAACAAAAATGGCTTTAGCAATTATGATCAGTTTCATGACAAATAAATGTCATACACTGACAGCTGGCGATTGTTAAAAAGGAAAATGCGCAGTCATGTCATGAGCTACCCTGTTTGCTAACAAGACCACAAAACCGTGCTTTATTATTATAGCGGACATGGTAGCCCCTGACCAGATTGCGCAATCAGTAGGCTGGTCTGGAGCTATGCTGGCCCCATATGGCATTAGACACATTTTCACATGACTCAAGTCATATTCACAAAAGATGATGATTTAAGGAAAAGTAAAAATGTACAGGTACACATTCTTATGTGTTATTATTTGTTTGATCATTGCAGCAAGAAGTCATAGAGCATGTGAAACAGGTCTGTGTGAGTCTCCTACAGGACCTCAGGGCTGCGTATGAACCCTTGTGGGAGGCTCCTGCCAACTCCATACAGATAAGAGCATCCTTCCAGAAACGTATGTAGCCTTGGAAAAATGTTGAACATTTTTAAACCACACTTGGAGGGGATATATGGACTCCGTCTGTCATTTTATCAGTTTGTCAATATATGTGGTTTGTGTAGCAAATTAACAGTGCCACTGATAAGCTGCGTATCTCAGTGCCCATATAATTATTTGGGAAAAAGGGTTGTCAACCATTGATTTCGTAAAATAGGGTAAAATGAGTTATAAAAATGCATACCTTAAAATCATTGCTGCTTTATTTCTGTTGAAGCTGCACACTTGTATTGATTCAATAAACTATAAACTATGATAATTAACTTTAATAAACTGATGTTTTTTAAAACATCTTTAATTCTTGAAACTGTCCATAAAATAAACTTTAAACTTAAAAAAACTGATGTAAACTTACATCTTTGTAACTTTCAAACACTCAATCAAGGCACCCTGAGGCAGAACTTCCAGTAATTGTGGCCGCTCTTTTACGTGGCTTGTATGGTTGTACAAGCCTCCTCTTTCGTCTGTTTTTGGAGCTTAGCCACACCTTACATGCCGGAACTGGATCGTAGTTTCTAACAGATGGCCCATTTAGAACAATGTTAAGTAGAATATCGAATTTCTCAGTTTTTAGTGAACTCCTAAACTTGTTTTTAATTCGAGTTTAAAAAACTATACGTTTGTTCACATTTGACACTTGTAACCATGAGGCAGAGAGCCACTTTAGACAAAACTGCAATATTGGGATATATGTTCTGATGACGCACAATCATCCTCTTACATATTTCACTGACTGTGAGCTTGGAAAATGATCCCTTAACCATAGCACAAAACCCAGGCCATTCTTTCACCAGTGATTCCCTGTTTATTAATGGAGAAATCACAGTTTCTGTTTCATAAACACCCTGAAGCAGGTCTCCATGTACGTATTGTGCTTCTTTTCAGTTCCATAGAAATTGGCCGAGAATTTCACTGCTTCCAGACTGTCAGAGTCAGAAGAAAACTGCATTGTAATGGGTTCAAACAGATGTGCCATGTTTTCTAGAACTTCTCTGCTTTCCTTTGGAAACCTACGTTTATTGTTTTTTTTTAATGTAAGCTATATATTCGAGTTTCAGATAATTTAATTGTATGTCAATATGTTTTCCATAGTTTTTAAGATCTGTATCCTTGAATGATGCCTTGTTTATGTTCTTTATGCAAACACATCTTGCTCACTGACATTTCCATCATATGTTTCTGTTTAATTACACTCGGTCTCAATGCTAATATCAACATTCCTACTCAAAAACAGTTTTGCAGCCCTTACAAGGTCGTTGGATTCATTGTGTCTTTTAACTGACGACCGCTTTATGTTAGGGGTTCCTTCTGCTGACCATACGTTTTTTAAATTAAACTGGGTGCAGTATGTACATTTCAAAATTTTCTGCCCCATCAATGTCAACAATTTCTAACCAAGAAAATGCAATTTTTCCATTTTAAGCTCGGCTGTTTTCGGAGAAAACCCGAGGTATTGTCATGGCCAGCTCGTCGTCCGCCGTCCGACGTCCGCCGTTCGCCGTCCGCGTCGTGCTAAAACCTTTACATTGGGTCTAAAATCAAAGTGCTTCCACCTTCAATTTTGAAACTTCATAAGTAGATACACCTTGATGAGTTCTACACGCCACACCCATTTTGGGGTTACTAGGTCAAAGGTCTAGGTCACTGTGACCTCTAAAAAACAAATTGACAAGCTTTCATTTATTCAAAACTGCACCCGCAGCCGAGCGTTGGTACCCGTTATGCGGTGCTCTTGTTGACAGGTGTTGTGTTCAGTATCGGACTTTCCATAATGTTTTTTTTTGGATTTCAACTCAACTGCTGCATACACAGTTTCTAACAGAATAGATACCACGAATGATTCGGCACTTATTGTCCCTTGCTTTCTTGGTTCGACAAAATTTTGCGATAGACTGATATTTTGACGAGAAAATCGCGAACGTCTTTCGACCTCGCTTAGACATTTTTAATTTTTGAATCGTAATAGAAACTGAAAGTACAGACGCTTTACAAATACATGCACAATGAGCGACGGATTAAGTCAGATTGAAAACGCATGTATGTCGTCGTAAATAATTTGGTCAGACGCTTTATTTAACAATGAAATCTAGTCCGCAGAGCGTTTGAATCACTCAGACCATAGGTAACGTAAGCATCCTAAATGGCAGTGCACATTCGATTGTAAGCACCACTTACAGTTATCTAAAGGAGTCGGGAATAGATATGTCACGCTGCGTTTCATTGTCGACTGATGGAGCAAGTGTCATGATAGGGCGGAAAACTGGTGTAGGAGTACAAATACAGTCTAAATATGCACCCTTTGCTATTCAGACACATTGCTTTGCGCACAGACTTATCCTTGTCCTTACAGATTCCATTAAAGAGAATGAAGTTCTTCTCAAATTTAGGGACAAGTTTAGTGATCTTTACAATTTCATTAAGCTTCTATCTTTCGAACGGCTACACTGAAACAAATACAGCACCTTCTCGATGAATCTGAGTTGACCATAAAGGAGCCATATTCAATCTACTGGCTTGGCTTAAAGAATGCAGTACACGCAGTGTATATGTATTATGGCTCAATTTTGGTAACGCATTCCAAGTTTGCAAATGATAAGAATGCTTCTGCAAAGGGCCTATACAAGTACTTTTCTTAGTACAAAGTGGCTCTTCTAATAGCCTTCACAATGAGTTGGCTTCCCTGTGACTGCACATCCAACAAAATGACTTGTTGTTTAGTGAAATACAAAATGTTGTTGACAGCACGCTTGGACATTAAGAAGCTTTAAAAACATGTGACGGGGAACGATTGGCTGAGATAAGGCATAATATTGAAATATCAGAGGACAAGCTCTCATTCAAGAGGGAAGATCTGAAACACTATGGCAAACATATTGACATAAAATTAGATAATCTGAAACTCGATATATATCTAACATTTTAAAGAACATTTAACATAGGTTTTCAAAGGAAAGCAGAAAAGTTCTGGAAAACATGGCATATCTGTTTGAACCCATTGCAATGCAGTTTTCTCCTCACTCTGACAGTCTGGAGCAGTGAACTTCTTGGCCAATTTCTATGGAACTGTAAAGAAAGCTCAATAAGTACATGACGACCTGCTTCAGGGTGTTCATGAAACAGAAACTGTGATTTCTCCATTAATGAACAAGGAATCACTGGTGAAAGATTGGCCTGGGTTTTGTGTTATGGTAAAGAGATCTGTTTCCAAGCTCACAGTCATGTAAGGTGTGGCTAAGCTCCAAAAACAGACGAAAGAGGAGGCTTGCACAACCATACAAGCCACGAAAAAGAGCGGCCACAACCACTGGAAGTTCTGCCTAAGGGTGCCTTGATAGAGTGAACAATTTCTAGAACATGTTTTACAGTTACAAAGATGTCAGTTAAAATCAGTTTAAAGTTAATATTATGGACAGTTTCAAGGATTAAAGATGGTATGAAACATTAGTTAATTAAAGTTAAGTATGATAGTTTTATTAGCTCTACTTTTCGAAGAAAAATGAGAGCTATACTACTCGTCCGGGCGTCGGCGTTGGTTAAAGGTTTTTATAAAGTCAAATAACTTTAACACTTTAAAAGATAATTAAGTAAAACTTGGAATACATCTTTATGGCAACAAGACAATTGTGTAAGTCAAGGTGCATTACTCTGTCAGCATTATTTTTAGAGTTATGCCACTTTTTAACTTAGAATTTCGGGTTATTTTTTTAATAAGTTCAATTATTTGAATAGTATCAAAGATAATCAATTCAGACTTGGACTACTTCCTTATGGGGACAAGACACGTGTTTAGGTCTAGCTGGATAACTCTGTCAACAATATTTTTAAAGTTAGGCCCCTTTTTAACTTAGAATATGTAGTTACATTTCTAAAACTTTAACACTATCAAAGATATTTAACTCAAACTTGGAATACTTCTTTATGGCAACAAGACAATTGTGTAGGTCAATGTGCATAACTCTGTCAGCATTAATTTTAGGGTTATGACCCTTTTTAACTTAGACCTTTACCTTTGAATGATCTTGACTCTCAAGGTCAAATTAATAAATTTTGCTTAAATTGCCATAACTTTTTTATTTATGGTCAGATTTGATTCATACTTTGACAAAACAACACTTGCCTGACATACCACAATGGACTCCACCCAAACCATACCCCACGCCCCACCCCAGAATCCCCCCCCGAAAATAAATATATTTGTTTTTCCTTTTTTGTCTTATTTTTGAAAGATCATCTTATAAACGGCCACATTATACCCCCCGTTACACCTCAACTTACCCCCCCCCCCCAAAAAAAAAAAATTTTTGTTTTGATACATGGAACAAAAAAACACAAAAAAAATATTTTATTTTTGAAGGACCGTCCAACCATCCCTACCAAGCTATTGCTATCAAACTGGAAATAAAATCGTATCAGTTTGATTTATGTCTTAACAAATGTTCAATAGATTGTGGAAAATATACCTGAACTCAGAATCGTCTATAAAGTACAACTTCTTTAAAACATAAGCGACCAATATGTTTCAATTATGGTCTTCTTCCACTTAAAATATGACTATATTACCTTGACATTATTGAATATGAACAATTTTCCAATGATGGCTTACGTTAAACTGTCAAGCATTCGAAAAGCGCGCTGTATTCTGACAGCTCTTATTCAATCAATACAAGTGTGCAGCTTCAATGGAAGAAAAGCAGCAATGATTTTAAGGTATGCATGTTTATTTTCCAAACCGCTATAGTTATAGTTTTTACCCTGTCTGTTGGTTTGCTGCTTTGTTTGTTTGTTTGCGCCAACTTTAACATGTGCCATAATTTTTGCAATATTGAAGATAGCAACTTCATATTTGGTATGCATGTGTATCTCATGGAGCAGCCCATTTTGAGTTGTAAAAGGTCAAGATCAAGATCATCCCTCAAGGTCAGAGGTAAAAAATATGGGTCAAAATCGCTCATTTAATGTACACTTTTGCAATATTGATGATACCAACTTGATATTTGGCATGCATGTGTATCTCATGGAGCTGCACATTTTAAGTGGTGAAAGGTCAAGGTCATCCTTCAAGGTCAAAGGTCAAATATATGGGGACATAGTGTTTCATTTTGTTATAACTCATTCAACCTATTTTAAGAATGAAATCACCCTATTTTTCAAAATCAATGGGTGAAAATCCTATTTCCCTAATAATTATCGGGGGCACTGAATTACTGTCTAATTTCTCCGGCAATTAAATTGAAACTTCCCGTATGTCATCAGCATAAGGTGAAGACACTTTCCTGCATTATTATCTACCCTTGAACAAAGCTATGAACAGGGTGCATGGGGTAGAAGTAAATAACTTGACAAAGCTCTAGTTGATGAGCAGTGCATAATTAAAGCCCTTAGTAATGAAAGTTTGTGGGGATTATTCTGGAATCACCTTGTTGGTTGGTTGGTAGGTATGTCTAACTGCCAATGTGTATTTTGTGTAACAAACTTGTGTCATTTATCTGTGTATCAACATTTAACTTTATATATAAGTTGTTCATACTATGTGGAAATGCAAAACATGTTTCTGTGTTTCTTCTATTTATCGCAGAGTTATATGCCCATGAACACATTTTGATTACTTACGTTCTTGTACATGCGCTCTTTGTGTCTCTATTTGCCTCTCAAGTTGTCTGCATATCAGCATAAATGATATATTTTATTAAAGATATATATTGTTTTTACTATGTAGCAGCGCAATACATTTTTAGCTCACCTTAGCACAATGTGCTCATGGTAAACTTTTGTGATCGCCTTTTGTTCGTTGTGAGTCGTGCGTTGTGTGGCGTCAACATTTGCCTTGTTAACACTCTAGAGGCAACATTTATTCGAGTTGAGTTCGAAAATGGTTCCAGTTGCTTGAAAACTGGTGGTCAGGGGGCGGGGCATTTTTCTTTATATTGCTTTAGTAAAACCTTGCATACACTCTACAGTCCACATTTAATGTCCAATCATCATTAAACGTTGTCAGAAGATTTGTTCCAATAATATCTTGGTCGAGTTTTGGAATTAATGGTTCCGGTTGTTTGAAAAATATGGCCGCCAGGGGGCGGGGCATTTTCCTTTTATGGTTATATATAGCTATAGTAAACCATTGTTAGCACTTTATGGGCCACATTTATTGTCCGATCTGCATGAAACTTGGTCAGAAGATTTGTTCCAATGATATCTTGGACGATATCTTGGACGAGTTTGAAAATGGTTTCGGTGGGTTGAAAAACCTTGACGCGGGTGGCGAGGCATTAACTTTAAGTCACATTTAGAGTCCCATCTTCATGAAACTTGGTCAGAACATTTGTTCTTATTATATCTTGGATGAGTTCGAACATGAATCTGGTCTGTTGAAAAAATGACCGCCGGGGGGGGGGCTTTTTTCCTAACATGTACATGGCTATAGTAAAACCTTGTTAACACTCTATAGTCCACATTTATTGTTCGATCTTCATGAAACTTTGTCAGAAGATTTGTTCTTATTATATCTTGGATGAGTTCGAACATGGATCTGGTCTGTGGAAAAACATGACCGCCGGGGGGGGGGGCTTTTTTCCTTACATGTACATGACTATAGTAAAACCTTGTTAACACTCTATAGTCCACATTTATTGTTCGATCTACATGAAACTTTGTCAGAAGATTTGTCCCAATGATATACTGAACGAGTTTGAAATTGATTTAAGTTGCTAAAAAACATGGCCACCAGGGGCGGGGCATTTTTCTTTATATGGCTATTGTAAAACCTTATTAAAACTGTAGGGGCCACATTTATTGTTCGATCTTCATGAAACGTGGTCAGAAGATTTGTCCAAATGATATCTTGGACGAGTTTGAAAATGTGTCCGGCTGATTAAAAAACATTGCCACAAGGGGGCGGGGCGTTTTTCCTTATATGGCTATAGTAAAAACTTGTTAAGTCACATTTATTGTCCAATCATCATTAAACTTAATCAGAACAATTGTGTTAATAATATCTTGGATGTGTTCGAAAATGGATTCGGTCTGTTGAAAAACATGGCTGCAAGAGGGCGGGGAATTTATCTTTATATGGCTATAGTAAAACCTTGTTAGCACTCTAAAAGTTAGATTTATAGTTTAGTCTTTATGAAGCTTGGTCAGAATATTTGTTCTTATGATATCTTGGGATGCACAGAACAGTTAAGTTATTTTAAATCGCAGGTGTACGATTTTGGGCCTTTCAGGCCCTCTTGTTTTGTGTTTAAGTGCATCCATTTAATGTAGTCACCATTAAATGACGACTTATTGTGACACGATGTTATGTTTTCACATGTAGCCATTTCAAAGATAGCAAAAAGGATGAAGAGGGTGTATGAAGAGGCCGGCATCGAAAGCCATGACTATCCACACGCTGACGAGAGACTTGACTTGCATGGTAACCATGGTAACAACCAAGTGAGCAGCACTGGCATGAATGGTCCTGGAATCATGAAGGATCCTGAAGCAGGGCACAATTTCCTGAAACAAGTGAAACTTGAATCTGGTGAGACATTGATATGTCTGGACCATTGACACTTAAAAAACGGTAAAGAAGGGATTATAATATCCATGTGCGAAAAATTGAGCATTTAAAAAAGTATCACTAGTAAGCACTTTATTTAATTTATTTAACAAAAATTGTAAGGAATAACAGTCTCGAATACTGGTCAGGGGCTTCACTTTCAGCTGTGAAGTCATGCAAGGTTTCGTGGTCTCATTTGCCTACAGGGTAGCTCCTGACCAGATTGCGCGGATGCGTAGGCTGGGCTGGATCTACAATGGCTGCATATGGCATAAGACCCATTTTTGCATGACATTGGTGATATGATATTCTTACACTCAAAAAATCTTCTCAATAAGTATGTATTACTATGTATGGACTGGTTGAATCTGGTCCTACCACAATGAATGTAATTTCATAATCAAATGTCTCCAGGTCAAGAGCCGCTGTTTCATGGAACAGAACCGCAAGTGAAGACAGAGCCTGTGGAAACCATGACGACAATGTCTAGTGTGCAGACTGTATCTGTTAAACGTGAGAGAGAGCTTCAAAGTGGATGCAGTGTTGTATTTCAGCTATAATGTTGATGTATTAAGGGCCAATGTAGATAGCTTGCGATATCTGGATATATTGTTTTCCAGTTTTATCTTATGATTTAACTATTACAAATTTTTACATTGAGCCATGTGTCAATACATAGGGTAGTATTACAATCTTGCAGTCATAACATTACTTTAGAAACAAAAGTTTATATCAATGATCCATATCTCTCTGATGCAATATGGAAAAGATGCCGACACCAATGCTCAATAATATACTTATTGAAAAAAAACAAAATGCAGTACTTATTTACACTAATTTACACAAAAAATCACCCCTATGCAAGATATTTTTAAAACAAAAATATATACATTGATCTGTAAAATAACTTCTCCTCGCATAAGCGAAAAAACCGCATTACATACTAGTGGCCGCACTCCAGTGCGACGCCAATAACAATTATATTTTTGAAAATATTGGATCGAACATTTATGTACTATCATTCAAAATCTTAATTACCAGTTTTAGAATTCAATTTAACTTATTGTTTTATGAATACCCGGTCCAGCTTTCCACCATTCCCATTTGGAACAGTATCATGTACCTTTTGCAATTTTAGATTTTTACCTTGCTCTTGGAATAATTTATTCAGTAGAAATGTTGGCCTATTTACACTGTACAAATTTGATTACTAAACATCATTTTCAACAATTTATATTAACCTATTTTAATTTCTCTAAATGTCTCAAATTGCGGTCCTTACATCTAGTCCTTTGTTCTGCTTCAGGTGAGAGTGCCTCCAGTCTCACATTTGGTGAGCAGACATTGAATGACATCCAGTCTGGTCGTCTGGAGGTGGCCCCAATAGAGGTCGCTGTATCGGCCACAGCCATGAGTCCTACTGAAAACATTGCTGCAAAACATAATCGGACATTTGGTGTAGGTCCATGCAACATAGCAACTCGAAAAGTCATGCAGTCTTTGTTGATAGGGAAAAAGGTGATGGCCACTGTAGGTCAAATTGGTTCCAGTATGGCTGCTGGACATCAGAGACCAGTTGTAAAAGCAGTAGTACCATCAGCTACAGTACAAGGTATTGTTCAAGTAGCCAGTCTCAGCGGTTGTAACAGCATTGTTCAGCCCCAACAAGGTCAAGTTGTCAGCAATGCTGTAATCAGCTCTGGCAATTGCCAGTCCTCTGGTCAGTACCTCCTGTACACCCTATCAGACGGACGCAAGGCCTTGACCCCATTTCAAGTTCAGCCAAGCCAGACTCCTGCAAGCTTCCTTCAGAGTTCTAAACTTGCTGTTAAAAGTCCTGCTCCATATATTCCAGGCACCTTAAGTTCTTCAAGGAATTTAGTGGTTCCTAACCTTAATAGCACACAAACTGGACTGTCTGATAAGCCGAGCGAACAAGAAAACCAATCAACTCTTTGCAAGTTTGGTATCAAACCGGTTGCTATATTGCCCACGGCAATTCAATCACAAAGTGCTCAGACCAAGCCTTTCATTGTCAATAAAAGTAACACATTACTGTCTCAGAAGAACGCCCCTGCTGTTCTGGAACCCGCTCTTGTCACTGTGAAAACCGATCCAGTCGACAACAGCTGCTCTGGGCGTATCAGGCGTGCTAATAAGAACTGTAAGTATCCTGCTTTGTATTGTGCTTTTCTTGTTTGACATAAATCTATTACTTTTATGTATGATATTCTAAATACAGTTGAGAAGTAGCTTTACTTGCTTAATATAATATGTAATTTCTATCCATGCAAAACTGTCATAATTGTTGCTTCTTATTCTTACATAGAAAGTTTATTTCCTCATAATAGCTTGTCTGTAATTGAACAATAAACCTCCAAACTACACAGTATGAAATGATCAGCTGATGACAGAGATAGAAACTCACTATTTACGGTTTGTTTCCGAGCTTAAGTACTTTGGTTGCCCAATCAAAGTGTTAGGAGCCCAAACCCAAGTAACTGTCTGGATCATGCATTTCTTACCTTTAACACAACAAACAAAATCAACTTACATTTAACAATTGCAGACATGACCCTTTTTACTTGCATTATGCCCCTTATGAGTCTCAATATGCGGTGACTCAGCGATTTTAAACTAATTACTCCTTCTAAAGTTATTTTAGATCATGTACAATCTTTTTTTTTACATTTTTTGTGCAATTTTTTTTCCGTAGAATATTAAATACATATGTAGACAATACAGTACAAACATACATTTTGCTTATCAAATAGTATTGAACATTTCATAAGCAAAGTATTTCATGTACAGCTACTTGATGGGTACATAAATATTGTTGTCGTTATTATTGTCGTATTTTCAACATACATACATATACAAATCTGGTAGTGTTATACTAAAAGTAGTTTACAACGGCAAAGAAAACACAAAAACACAAACAACCTTGTAACATACAAAATAAATTAATGTTGAATATATGTTTGTATATTGTTTATTATAAAAGTATTGCACCTTAGAAAATTAATTAGTACGTGCTGAATTTTACTATATATGAAAATTTATTTTGCAGAGTTTAGAACAAAACTTACATCATAAACATGTTTTATATTATGAGTTATTATTACTATTTGTAATGTCGTTGTATGAGATGTCAGTAAATATTTTAAAAAGGGACCATATTCCTAATTCTTCTTCTAATTTATTTGCAGTTTTGTAAATTTCAAAAGCGTGCTTCATACTATTTACGAGTCCATACTTTGATGGGATTCTGTTTTTTCTCTGACAATGAAAAATATATTGTTTAAGCTCTAGATATACTATGTTTAAATCGTTCATTTTTGTATTAATTATTCCAAGGACTAGATTTGACATGTAATATGAATAGGTATACTTGGTCTAATTTTACGAATAATCTCAGCAACAAATTTTATAATTTGTTGGGTAAATGGACAGTACCAGAAAAAGTGCGTTATATTTTCAACTTCAATGTTCCAAAATGTTCATAGATTATTTGCAACAATTTTTATTTTGTACATTCGAGATTTTGTTCCCAATATTATGTGGACTATTCTGCATTGGAGCCATCTGACATTTATTTCCTTAGTAAGATTGAATACGAGTGGATGTACTTTTTACCATTCAAGATTAAAAAAAATTGAGTTCCATTTTGTATGACAAGATGGAATCTCATTGTTTTGAATTAATATTTTATAAATATGTTTCTCTTCTTTTGGGTTGGTTATTAGATTTTAATGTAAGTTTGTAATAAAGTTTTGAGTTTATTTTGTTTATATTTGACAGGTCTTCAAATTTGTCAATATCTTTCTTTATTATATTTATTAATCCTTGGTAGAGAAGGAAATAAACATTTGTTCCAACCTATGTATCCAAAGATTCAGTGGAAATAAAACAGTTTCTTTCTACCATAATATCTCTCACAAACCGAATACCTCTTTCATAAAGACATTCAATATAGATATAGCTATTGTTAATTGTAAAATTATGATTATAAAAATTAGAGGCATATCCAGAGTATCATCACAATTTATTATAATTTATTATTGGCAGCTTTTCAACATTCACTATCTAGTATTTTCAAAACATCGAGCCAAAATGTATTTGTCAAGTGTAAACATATTTTTTTCAGCATACAGTTTACAGTGTTGAATATTATCTTAAAATCTATACACGATTTTCCCAATTAATAGCAATTTCCTTCAACTGACACTATTCTCTTAATCCATGTTAATTTCATGTATTTTTCAAAGAACATATATCAACCATATTTAACCCACCTTCGTTATACTCCTTAACAATTAATTTTTTGTCTTGGCCCTGCCCAAATCAAATCATAAAAGTGCTGTTCTATTGTTTTCATGCTGTCTTTTCTTGGTGTTGGCAGTGATACAAATAAATGAGTACGTAAAGGTAGAAACAATGATTTGACAATCGTTACCTTTCCTAGAGGAGTTATATTTCTGCGATTCCAATGAGTTATTGAACTTTTAATACGTTCGATTTTGTTATCGAAATTTTGTATGATCATGTTATCTAAGTTAATATAAGATAATGTACAATCATAAATCATAAATTTATTGTGCATATACTGATTTCAAGCAATGTTATGACGTGAGCCTAAATTAATTTGTTGCATTTGATTCTTGTCGCGGAAGCAGTTTTCTACCAGAAGAGATTAAGTATTAATTAAAACAATGAAGGAAACTGTTTGAAGCTTTCTAAAGACCTAATATTAACTACTTGTCCAGGGGCCGTATTTCAGATGCTTCTTAAGTTTTCACTTAAGTTAAAGAAATTTCTTAAATAAATATCTGTAGTTAAATTTGAAATGTCAAAAACAAAAACATGAGATGCTTAATATTTCTCTTTAAGAAATTCCTTTAAGAGTTAAAGGAAGTTAACTTAATTTTAAATATACGAGAAAAAATACACAGAGTTAAGAAATTTATTAAGTTTATTAAGCTACCAGAATTAAATACGTGAAATCTTATGTTTAAAGAAAAAATGGCCGAGATAAAAAAAACTATTGCGCAATATTTCAAATTAAGTTATTTTTTTACTTAAGAAGCTACCGGAATACGGCCCCTGGGCTCATGTGAAATCACTACTTATTTATATCCCTGGATGATGACAAATTTTACACAAATATACTTTATAAGCATATTTATTTGATTATTTGGCATCGGCTGTAACTATTCTGTATTGAGGTCACCATGGTGTAGTGGATGCGGAGTCCGGTTAGCAACCAAGAAGTCACAGGTTCATTCCTTAATGCATGAGCGTTATTTAGATCTCACCCAAAGACACCAATTTCCGGTTCTACCAAGGAAACGGACTCGTGAGGGTTTCAATAAGCCATGCAGTCTTTTGATGCAATCAGGCAAAAATAAAAAAGGTTTAAAATTATTCTGTTTAAGGCTTCTTATCAATCGAGATAAAAAGGTTTAAACTGTTCTGTATTGCTGTTATTGCTATTTTAGTTGGGTTTGTGGATCTGACAGACGATGATTGAAGAGGTGTTCAGATTGATCATCAAGTTCTGGACGTGAAGTCACGAAGTCACATTTATTGCTGGATATCATGCAATTGCATTGTGTTTACACTTATTTTAGTAACGATTGTCGCTTAAACAAGTTGATTTGAGAATTACAGTATGCTGTTTGTGTAATCTTAAAAACATGCAGTTATGTATGAATTTGTGTTATTCGCTCACTTGATGAAACCCCCCTGTATTTGCTCCTTGAAGTGTGTGTGTTTCTATTGCACATGTAAAGCCGATGTTGCATCTTTTTGCATTGTTCTATGACAGGACTGCCTGTTGCCAATTTGTTCCATCAGCTTTAAAATGCCATTTAATCAAGCTTTCGAGTCGAGTTTCTGACAATTTGTGTTGTCTGTTGTCTGATTAACAAATTAAATCTTGTTTAAATATTTTAGCTTGAACAGAAACGATGAACAATGTATGTCGAATGTATGATCCCTAAATTTACAGATTTATTTTAATGGACATGTATTGTTAATATTTACTGAAACATAATAGCCAGAGAAAGTCATTGTAAATTATACTGTTGTAGATGTTAAGATCTGAGTTAATGTTTTCAAATTATTATGTAGAAGTCATTATACAAACCTATTTGTTTGAAGAATAAAGATCAAATATGTATAATTAATAATTTTTAGAGTATGCATTATTGAAATACCATTTTACTTCAATATGCATGGATTATATATTTTTGTTTAAAGTTCTTGTCTTTATTTGGGACATTAAAGGAGTTATTTTGGCCCTTTATTGTGTAAGCTTAATTTAACTTGGACAAGTTGCGTCCACAATCCTGTTGGCGTTGTTATTGTTTTTGGGTAATTTAATCTCGTTTTTCTGCTTAGACATTTTCAGGTGTATTTTATCATTATGTTCTTATTGTATATGTATGTATGTGCAACAATTAAATTTGTCAAAAATGCCGAAGACTATCCTTTCTTTCTGTCTTGTATTTAATTGTAATTGAACATTGACTCAAATGTTACTTTTAATTACCGTTAAACCAGTAAATATGTTATCAAATAAATTTGAAAGATTAAAATTTATGCTGAGACAAAAAATTTTTTTTATTATGTTTCCTTAAATGGTTCAAAGGAAAAAAACACAAAAAAAGTGTTCAAAATATACATGTATTTTATGATTTCCGGTGGTTAATAGAGAAATATCAGTGAATTGAAACTGATAATTCACTGTTAAACTGCAACGCCATTATATAAGAAAAAATATACAAATAATCATAAAGTAAAAATAAAATTTGTTGGGTTTGGTGGAAAATAAATTTGTATTCACTGGTGATCATTAAAAAAAAATTCTATGATCACGCGTGAATTAAAATCTACCAAATTCTACCAAATCCAACAAATATCCTGTATTTTACACATTACAATTAAACTGAAGACCTGATTGTGTTTCAATGCCACCCACATTTTATCTATGGACATGAAATCTTCTGTAAAATCTAAAATCTAAGATTGTTATTTTAATTTTAAATTTACATGTACTGTTTAATTTCAGTCTCATAAACGTACTTTATGGAAGGGTGAAAATATCAGTTGTAAAACTTTCACTCTCCTTGTTACTTCTATCCTTTCACTACTTCTACTTATAGTAATGGATTTGGGGGTTAAAAAACATTTCCTTTAAAAAGAATATTACAATGAAGACCTGTTATTATTGAATGTCTAACTGCGTGTTCTACTATTCTATGTTTAACATATTTTTGATATGATATACTTTGCCTTTTTGTGGAGAATATTACACGCTTTTCAAGCATTTCTTGCAAAATAAATAAATGCATGGAAACTTGCTTGTTTAAACTTGAAATACAAAACAATTTGCATATTTCGGTGGAAGAAGATGGCAGTATTAAGAGGAAAAAGTGCTAACAGCATCCATAAAACTGTCCATTTTATATTTTGGCATGTGTTTTCTGTGGCCGAAGAATTCATTTTAAATCTAAATCTTGTCAAATCAAATGTGGTATTTGTGCCAAATATAAGTTTTCTTTTGGAAAGTTTAATTTTATTAAGTAACAATTATGAAGATTTTATTTTTATACTCATAAGTTATTTGCGTTTGTATTGTTTTTGTTCAAAATTTATCTGTTTTTGTTTGAATTTGCTTCAGTGTTTATCCGCGTTCATCTTAGTTTCTTTTGACTTCATGCATGTGAATGTTTATGTTCCTGTTTGATTACGAATTTCATTCTTTTATCATTTTTTTAACATTATTCATTTTCATAACACACACGGTAAGAGCCATATTTACTGTACACGCTTTTAACACTGGACTGGCATGTGTTTTAGTATAAATCTTGCAATGCTTATCAAGAAAAAAGGTGCTATTATTATGTCATAACTTTGTGTGCATGCTTATTTTGTAGCTTACGTTTCTAAGGAGACATATTCACTGAATAGTAGTGTATTAGTATTAAAAACAAGGATAGTTTCATTTTATTTAATGTATTTGATTTGCCTTAAATGTGTGTAAAACTCTACTTTTTATTTTCAATTGAATAAAAAAAGATACTATGTGAGCTATTGAAAAGGAAGCCTTTTTAATGCCGATATATTTGCTGCTATTAAACCTTGGTTCGTTTTAGGCTATCCTTCTAGATAGTGTACTTGTTAAATGTATTGCATGTTTAAACATAACTGTCGTGAATCAAATACAGATATTCCATCTTGACAATAGAAAATTCACCTATTTTCAATACTTCATTAGTCTGAAGTTTTTAAGCTAGTCAATCATGTTTGTTACATTTTAAATCAATCATTGCGCTTATATATAATAAATATATTCCCATATAAAACGTGTCTCCGTGTCTTCCTTATAGTGATGTATATCAAATATCAAATAAATATTTCTTCGCGGGATGATAAGCACAATATTTTTTTTCAAATTTGTCCTATTCTTAACTGAACTGTATAAGTTTTCCTATATAAATTGTATGCTCCTTTGTTTTCACTTGATTCAATTACCAGTAGTTACTTTACATTACAGAACTGGTAAATTTTTTATTAGTCACCAGTGTTATTTCCATTTTTCTCACAGATAATCAGATTGATGTTTACGATAATTATGACTTCATATACTTTCCACGGTTCATACTTGAAACATGAAATATTCATTTGTAATGGCCAGCATTAAGTGTCATTATCCCTTTACCCTGTATATATTTGACAATCATATCCTTTAAGCTCACCTGAGCGCGTGTGCTCTTGTTGAGCATATACCGATTGTGTTAATACTCTTAAAACCATATTGTAATATTGCCCATTCTTCATGATGCCTGGTCAGAGCTTTTGTCCTAATGCTATTTCGGTCGAGTTCTAAAATTATCCCAATAGGACAATTTATCTTTAATTGCTGTTTAAAAGATGCCATTTGAATAATGCAAATATTTCATTTCATAATGCAAACTAATTGTCACCGTTTATCGCTTACATTAAAAATATGATGATACATTTAACGTCTGGCCAACACAATCATTTTTCATCGAAATTCGTGGTCATAAATGAAACACACCAACATAAACAAGTATGAATTATACCACTAACGCAGGAGTTAATAACCTTATAAATATTTACGACAGAGTGACAGAATACTATGAGTAGGAAATAAGCGACACCACTGGATTCAACATTTTATATTAGCTTATTGTAAACATTTATCAATATGACTATTTGAGCGAGGAATGAACACGTAAATAAACAAAGGTCAACTAAAAACCTTAAATTCGTAGTTATCCTGGTACAATGGTGTTCCTATTCTTAACACATATACTTGCCATTCTGCAAATTATCGTCTGTTAATAGAAGATCAAAATGCGTGTCAGATATTTCCGATAAACTCCCAAAGAACTTGACATTACATAACAGTTTACTTTCTTTTTTTTTTATCGCAATGTGCATTTTTGTCGATTATATCAGCAATATACAAGATAAGTATTGATGCAAAGCATCAAAGGGCGTCGGGAATTTCAGTATAACAGGCACTCAATGAAGTTACATGGAACGATTTTTTTTACTGTAAATATTAATATATTTGCCGATTATTTTAAACAAAATAGAAAAAGATACTGGTATAACCATTATCTATGATTTTGTGTTTTAACCCCCAAATAACCATTATCTATAATGTTGTGGTATAACCCCCAAATAACCATTATCTATGATTTTGTGTTGTAACTCCCAAATATTTCATAGTTCATTTTATTTACATTGGTTTCCTTTTTAACTGGCATCCGTGTGCAGTTTTCATTAATGGAACAGAACTGTGTAGGTTTTCAAAAATCTCTTCATCTTGTAAGCGTAATTTAATATTTTTCTCAACTTCAAGTGGAGATGATTTTGAACTTATTCTTACGTTGCTCATTTATAACAGGGGTTGAGTACTCATTGAAATGAAAACACTGTAAACGTTTTAATGTGTTTACGAACCCCCCCCCCCCACCCTCTCACACATATATTTCATTGGCATAAAAAATGGTTACAATAAAAAAAGCATATTTATTTAAACTAAAATGTCTACATCAAAACAAAAAGTTAACATAGAACACAAATAAAATGATTAGATTCTACTGGGGCTCGAACCATGGGCCTCTCACATGTGAAGCAAACGTGTAACCACTACACTACGGAACCGCTTGAAAAATCACCTTCTAACTATGATATTAAAAAGCTATTAATAGTCGGAAAACCCGGAAGTTTAAACGCTGGATAGTGAGCGGGGTTAAAGGTCCATACTAAAGGGTCTTTACCACTGGCAAGATACGAGTCAGGCCTGCGGCCTTCTATATGTGGATCTTAAAAAAACAACCTGTAGGAGGACTTGATAGTAATAAGACTGGGGTGCTGTGATGGTGCTCCTCATTGATTAGCGGCTGCTTCCTTTATCAAGACTCATTGTAACAATTAATAATACGTGTCGCGCTTCGCGCTCTATTGCGCCTTTATTAGTAACTAGGTGGTTGCTAGGATAGTGGAACAAAGAAGTTTTTTTTTTACAAACCAGAAAGTTTCACCGGTTCGCGTATTTGCCCAGTCCCTGTGATCTTTTATTATTGCCCAGTCCCTGTAATCAGTTATTGATTAAAACAATTAGCCTTGCATTATTGGCAATACATGTTGTAGTAAATGTAATAGGCACAAATGCAGTACTTATTTACACTAATTTACACAAAAAGTCACCACTATGCAAGATATTCTTACAACAAAAATATATACATTGATCCGTAAAATAACTTCTCCTCCCATAAGCGAAAAAAAAGTATTACATACTAGTCGCCAATGACATCAATTATGTGTCATACTTGGAATTCTTTTAATACGCTCGTTGCAAATGGGACGTTTTATATGATCACCCTTTGCGGACGGCGTCGACAGCAGTTTCGGCTCTCTAATTCAAATAGTTTTTATCCGATCTTCACCAAACTTGGTCAGAAGTTGTATCTAGGTCAAGTTAGAATATGGGTCATGCCGGGTCAAAAACTAGGCCACGGGGTCATTTCGTGTATTTCTAGGAATAAGCATGATGTCCGCTCTCTAATTGACGTAGTTTTCATACGATCTTCGCCAAATTTGGTTAGAATTTGTGTCTAAATTATATCTAGGTCAAGTTCAAATATGGGTCATGCCGGTCAAAAACTTGGTTACAAGGACACTTTGTACATTTCAAGCATTGAGCATGGTGTCCGCTCTCTAATTAAAGTAGTTCTCATCCGATCTTCACCAAATTTTGTCAGAAGTTGTGGCTAGATGATATCTAGGTCAATTGTACTTTTCTGACCACAATGCTGTCTGGATCATGATATAGTTTGTATGGTTAGCTATGCAGTTAAATGGTTAGTTATGTAGTTTTTGCCTTATTTTAAAAAATATATCACTTTGCCTCTCAAATGGTTAGTTATGATATAACAAGACTCTTGCCAAGCAATATAAGTCCCCTACCGGCTCCAGCATCACCATTTTAAGAAGTTATAATTATTTCATAATGTCCATATTGCCATCAATCCATGTTTCAAGTCTAATAAAAAAATATGAATATAACTCACAGACAGACAGACAGACACACGGAGCGTAAACCATAAGTCCCTCTGGTGAAACCGGTAGGAGAAAAAAATATATCATTTTGCCACACAAATGGTAAAGTTATCAAGTTGTCCAAAACCTTCAAACGGGCGTATGTTGTGACAGTTTGGCACTCATGTTTTAAATATTTTAGTTCGAACTGATAGCGATACTCTGCAACAGAGTGACAGTTTAACATCGCTTGTTCGTTAGACAGATATGAAATACAAGATAGTTAATATCTCCCTATTTATCACCCATACCTTTGTGATGTTAATACCATTGACTGAAAGAATATTTAATTTGTGGATTGTGTAACAAGCATTGCAATAAGGATAATCAAAGCACTGAAGGCACTGTAGTTGTTCGCTATTGCGTAATTTAAGACGCAATTATCTTTCAATTATTATTTCATCGTTATATACTTAATCTCGTCTAAAATGTAATGCTCAGCTACCTTTCACTTCCACCTGTTTGTATTCTTATAATGTACCCGTAAGCAAGCTCATACGCACTTATTACACATCTAAAATCTTCGTAAGAAGTTATCCTTCTTTTTATGTCCACCACTATATATGGGTCAAAATAGCTCATTTAATGTACACTTTTGCAGTATTTCAATATTCAAGATAGCAACTTGATATTTTGCATGCATGTGTATCTCATGGAGCTGCACATTTTGAGTGTTGAAAGGTCAAGGTCAAGGTCATCCTTCAAGGTCAGAGGTCAAATATATGTGGCCAAAATCGCTCATCTTATGAGTACTTTTGCAATATTGAAGATAGCAACTTGATATTTGGCATGCATGTGTTTCTCATGGAGCTGCACATTTAAAGTGGTGAAAGGTCAAGGTCAAGGTCATCTTTTAAGGTCAGAGGTCAAATATATGTGGCCAAAATCGCTTATTTTATGAATACTTTTGCAATATTGAAGATAGCAACTTGATATTTGGCATGCATGTGTATCTCACGGAGCTGCTCATTTTGAGTGGTGAAAGGTCAAGGTCAAGGTCATCCTTCAAGGTCAAATATATGGGTCAAAATTGCACATGTAATGTCACTTCTGCAATAATGAAGCTAGCAATTGTATATTTGAAATGCATGTGTATCTCATGGAGCTGCACATTTTGAGTGGTGAAGGGTCAAGGTCAAGGTCATCCTTCAAGGTCAAAGGTCATATAGGGGGACATTGTGTTTCACAAACACATCTTGTTAGCATATACAGCACATGTGAATCGTATCGTATGACCGACCTTCTCGCATAATGCCCTACCTATTTATCTACCTACTCATAATGCTTTGTTTTGTTTTCTTTGCTTCCATTGCTTATTTTTCTGTTGTATTTCCTTGTAACTATCTACCCATAATCCTTTTCTTTGTTATCTTTATTTGCATTGTTTACTGTTCTGTGTTATTTCATGATGAAGGATTTGTTGATGCCCATTGGATTGTAGCAATTCGTGACAAGGAGCACTCACAGCTTGTATTGTTTAGTGATGGATACTTATAGTATTTTATCAAGATACACGTCAGTCGGATTGTTCTTTGCATCTTTAAATGTGCTAGTTCTTATGTCTATACATACAAATGAAATTGCTCTAGAGTCGTCTCTACGAAATATCAAAGGCCAATCTCAACTTTGGCGGTGTATCCGATGGCCATATACACGCGCCATAGTTGGTAAACGTTACATTTCTAACTCACTGTTCGTAATAAGATCCATTTTTGTCTTTATTACAGTCGTTTTAGTTACATGGATTTATGCTATCATGTTGCTTTCTGGGGATATCGAATTGAACCCAGGCCCTGTATCGATTAGCTCTCTTAATTCCAATATAACGGAGTACAATTCACTAAACTGCTTATTAGCAATGCCCAATAACCTTTCCTTCTCGCAATACAATGTTCAGAGTATACGGAACAAAATAGAAATTCTTACAGCAGAACTCTCAAATTTCGATATATTATCCTTTTCTGAGACGTGGCTTAACAACTCTATCGAAACTGATGAACTCCTTATTACTTCTTACCAATGTCCCGAACGCAAAGATTGAATACATGATAGCCATGGTGGGGTTATGCTTTATGTTAAAGATTGTATCCATTATAAACGCAGAGTTGACCTCGAACCGATTACGATGGAGTGCATTTGGATTGAGCTCCATTTGCTGAGTATGAAGCGTGTTTTATTTGGAATATTTTATAGACCACCAAACGCAGATGCATCATATACCAACTTAATTGACGCCTCTATTGGTTTGGCAATCAAAATTGGTATATCTGACATCATTATAACCGATGACTTCAATATGAATAATAGTCAACCAATACTAGTAAGAAAGCTTGACTCTTGGTGCCTAGAATACAATCTTGTTCAAGTTATCAATGAACCTACGCATTTTACGGAAAGATCCTCGTCAATTCTTGACCTTTTGCTATTAACAAACCCCAACAGCTTGGTATTGTCAGGTGTTGGTGATCCCTTTCTTGATCAACAACAACGCTATCATTGTCCTATATATGGTCTTTTTAAAATGCGAACGTATACGAGCGTCATATATGGAGCTATGAGGATGGTAACTACGATTTGCTACGTGACACGTTTTCTTCACTTAATTTGAATACAATTTCAAGTATGGATACTGACACATATTGTACTAATATCACCGACACTATCATTCGTAATGCCAAACTTTGTATCCCAAACAGGGTAATAAAAATCAAACCGCGTGATGCTCCATGGCTAAATACACAGATACGTCGAATGATTAGAAAACGCAAACGGGCTTACCGTATTGCAAAAACTAAAAAAAGTAATCATCATTGGTCCAAGAATCGAACAATTAGAAACCAGACAATATCTTTTATTCGCCAAGCGAAAAATCAGTACTACGACAGTCTAAGCGATAAACTTAAAGAAAATAATGACACACCTAAGAACTGGTGGAAAATACTTAAGTCCTTTATCAATAAACTTTATAATAACATGACTTCTCATATTATTAATCCATTGGACAACTCCACTGTTACTGACTGTTTTGAAAAGGGGAACATTTTAAATACATTCTTTCAAAGTCATTCAATTATTAACATTGATAACGTAGGTACACCAGAGCTCACTTATGCTCCAATTACTAACTCTTTAGAAACTTTTATTATTTCATCTTCTGACGTCCATGACATCCTTAAGTCTCTTTCAGTTGACAAAGCATCAGGACCTGACGGCATAAGTAACCATATTTTAAAGGAATGTCGAGCTGAATTGTCCACTCCTTTATGTGCTTTTTTTAACTTCTCACTTAACAAATGTATAATGACAAGCTGTTGGAAAGAAGCTAATGTCACTGCAGTACTTAAAAAAGGTGATCCTAAAGAAGTGAGTAACTACCGACCAATTTCTCTTCTTAACACGATGGAAAAAGTCTTTGAAAAAATAATTTTTAAACATGTGTACAATCATCTTGTAAGTAACACAATTCTTACCCCATTCCAGTCCGGATTTCTGCCGGGGGACTCAACCACCAACCAACTCACTTATATATATGATACGTTTTGCAAAGCCCTTGACAATGGATTAGAGGTCAAAGCTGTCTTCTTCGACATAAGCAAAGCCTTTGACAAAGTCTGGCACCAGAGTCTATTACTTAAACTCCATGCCATTGGTATCCGCGGTAAGCTGCTATCTTGGATTCAAAATTTTCTTAATGGTAGACGCCAACGAGTAGTCATTCCAGGCGCCGTCTCTAACTGGGTTTTACTAGAGGCCGGGGTTCCCCAGGGCTCTATACTTGTCCCCTCCTATTTTTAATCTTCATAAACGATATTGTAAATGATATCCAAAGTAGCATCCGTCTATTCGCTGACGACACATCCCTGTACATTATTATAGACGAGCCCAACCATTCAAATGCAATATTACAAAATGATATCAATAAAATGTCTAACTGGGCTTTAAAATGGCATGTTCTATTTAATCCATCTAGGCAGGTCAAACTTCCCCAAAATGGTGGTCAACCTAGAACTAATTGCAAAAGTTTTGAAAGTTGGTTTTTCTGTTACTGTTATGTGTCTAGAAAAACCCATAAAAAGTCCTGAACTTTTGCAGTTGCGGATTTTGAAATATTGACGTCACAAAACAAGAGGTACAAGGGGTTTCTTAAATATAAACAAAAGCCGTTGATTTGCCTGAACATCCATATTTATCTAAAATATTTAGTTTGCATTCATTGTATCACAACACATTTTGTACAAAATAATAAAAAGCATGTTTTTCAATCAATTTAAATGTTTTTATCACACGATAGTACTTACGACGACTGAATTTTGAGGTAATATTACCCCACCCACTAATGTCATACATATGTCATACAAGTACTTGTAAACAAATCAAATCATCAAAATCAAACTAATTGAAACCGTTTCGAATGTTTGATTTTCTGTAAGTAGTATGTGCCTGCAAGTAATTATCGAAATTCCTCGACTTTAACAGGTGCATATTTTGAAGTATTAGCACTATAATACAAGAGATATAGCTGTGATTTCTCTTTATATACAAAATCCTGTGACGAGACTGTACACACATATGCATTAAAGAAAATGAAGTTTGTTTTGCATGCTTCACAACAAATAATAATACAGTGGTTGAAAACATGCTGTTCAATCAATCTGAACAGTTTATTGCACTGTAAACTACTAATCCATACAAGTACTATAGGGGCAAAAATGTGCAACACTCAACATATTGCTATGACAAAAGCATTTATGTTAAGACAAAACAGAAATGAGCATTAACAAAAATGTTGCACTTAAAAATAACTTTTAAATAGACAGTGTCTTTCACCAGTTGATTGTGATAAAGAATTTATGATGGACCGACAACAGTAAAACGACAGCGCTTCATGAAAGCAATGATATTCATGCCGCACAAATCAAATTCTTCAATTATTCATACTTTAATATTAAAAATAGTGGAAAATAGTGGAAAACTCTAGATCTCATCATTTTCATGTTCTAGTATGTCAGAAAATCCAAGTGAATTTGAACAACAAAGCCCTTTACACTCTTTGCACGCACTGGAGCATTCAAGGCCATGTTTACGGCAAGAACACCTTTTAGAATCACAGTTTATTTTACAGCTGCATCTCACTACTTGAAGTAGTTTTTCAGGTGCTGGCGGCAATGTCATTTTCACAGGAAGAAGAACTTTATTCACAACATACCAGCCATAATCAAGAGGGTTGAGGCTTGTGATGCCCATCCAGACTTTGGCTTGGTAAAACACCCTCAGGCTGTGAAATGATGCTGCATCCGACGTCGCTGGTAATGATTGGACTTGAACTGCACTGCAGCTGGAAATTACCTCGGCCGTGAACCGTTTGTAACGCAATTCATTCAAGTTCGTACAATCTGACCCCTCATATATTGTTGCAATCAAGGATTCTCCGTTTCTTCGTATAGATTCATGGATAGATGATGCCAGAAAATCCTCACATGTTTTACGAAAGGAGGGTGTTTTTTGGAAAAGCTTAATAACAGCAGGTTTTCCAATTCCAAACATCCTTGATGTCGTATCACAGCCCGTTAACGCATGGAGCAAAGGTAGATAGTGGCAGAGTTCATCTCCTATACTTAATCGTGTTTTCTGAATATCCCACAGCTTAACAGCTGCTGATTTTGAATCTGACCTAAAATGAATTGGATGTAAATCAGATATACGATAGCGGTGTAACAGGAGAACAAGTAGGTCGGTGTCTTCGCCTATCAGGGTGACAGGGCTTTGTTCTGCAAGCTGGACGGCCGTCTGCACTATCATGATATCTGCATCCCCTTGCGCATGAATTACGTCTATGCATTCACTGGCAAAGCATTCACCTAACATTTCAATGAACTTCTGTTTGTTCTCTTTGTTGTTTAAAAGCACATCTTTCTTCGTGCGAAGAGTAGTTTCTGACGAAAACTTGACATGTGTGGCTACTTTTCCCTTTGTTCGACGAAAATGAGTTAAGTCTTTGGTATCTGGTCCATAAGAGTATCCATCAAAAACAACTGTGATGTGGTTTTCATACTTCTGTTTAAGATAAGAATAGTAACTGCGGCAGATATCGTTGAATGTCTCTCCAGCCTTCCAAGGAATACGGTGAATGAGAGAACCCCCATCAATGACAATCATGTGTGAAGGGTCAATTTTCACAGGCAAGGATGCTTCAAACTTGCATTGTTTCCATAACGCATCGGCTAATGAAGACTTTTGAGCTTCTCTAGGCATGCCATTATTGTCGAAAAGAGAGGATGGAATACTTGCTAGCTCAAACTGAAAGATTGAAGATGTATCATCAATGTACCTATCAGCAGCAGTTGTAAGGCGCTGAAACAAAAGTTGTGTATCAATTTGCAGACCTTCATCATCTAATTTTACAAAGGACTTTTCCTTCATTGGAACTGCTTGAAGCGGACGTTTGAAGGTAAATTTGTTTTGCGGTATTCCACACATGCCTTGCAATATACTTTTTCCGATTGCCAAGGCACATTCTGGATTCGCCGACTCATCAGCAGTAACACCACTTTCAATGTTTCTAAGTTTAGTTTCTGTTGAGTCAAAGTGGTTTCTATTTTGAAAAAATGACAATATAGTCTCCATATCTTTTGAATCCCTGCAAATCCTTGCTTTGGTTGTTTCCTTGTGCTGCTTACTTGTTTTATACATACTGTTACTAAACTCCTGCATTGCTGAGTTCATTTGCAGACAAATGGGCATGGACAGTAACCATTTAGTTCTCTGAGTTTCTGACAAACCTCTCCCTCTTGTCAGGCCTCCTGATGACTTCAATGACCTCATTTATACTTGTTCTATAACAAGGTCTGTTGAGAGACCGGCCAAATTATGCTCGCTCCGTTGTATCACATGTGCTCCAGCTTTGAAAGCTTCGTGCACGTCAGGATGCGTTTCATGCAAAGACAGCATATTTTGCAAGTAGATATAGGCACTTTTCAGGTACAGATTATGACCAGATGAAGCAAAGAATGGAAGCATCTTTTGCAAACTATCTAAATGCAAAGACCAGTCACCAGTTCTTTCGGCTCTTATGAATCGTTGTAACAACGAAACCATATCCATGTACTGGAGCCATAGACATGCTGTCCGATTAGAAGACATCTTTGACCTTTCATCTTCGCACAGACGAACAATGTTTTGCAGATTTCCGTTTGTGCTTACGTCATTGGCTGATTGAAGTCCATTATCCAGATCGTCATACAACAATGCCAAGTTTTTTAAATCAGCATTTTTCTGCAGATAAAATCCTGGTACTGGTTCATCATCGGATGAATGATCTAGATCTGAACTATCTTTGGAGCATGAAGGGATATTTTGATAGTCTGCAATATCATTCGTGCGAAGGAACGCGCTTTCTATAAGTAGGACTGTAAGGGCATTGTCGATAAGCATATGACCTCGTATTGCACGTTGTACAGCTTTCCCAGACAACATATGTACCACTGAATTCGTAGCATATATTGTTTGCATAACTTCATTTAGCCCTGACCCAGACATGAGATGACCAATACACCCTAGAAAGCTCATCTCTGTGTGAAACGCCCCAAGACGAAGAACTGTTTTCCTTAGTAAGCTGTGTGGGCTTTGTGATGCAATAATATCTGTGGCCTTTTGGAACAGGGGCTGGTCGAAAGTCAGAACCGGCGTTTTGGAATATTTCCTAGCTTCGCCACATACAAAGTCGAGTGTTGTATAGATACAGTTGACATCACTTGGGTTAAGATCAATCATGGGTAAGAAAGTTATAGTGGATTTTTTCTGAATTGTTCCACAATGTTGGTCAAATGTTTGCATAAAACCAGACCAACTTGGTCTATTTGAACGTAGTGGCCATATCACTTTGTAGAAAATATCCAATGGTCTCTGCAATTGTCGCAGAACGCTTATTTCATGGAGTTCACTGAACACGGAATCATTAGAGGACTCAGAGGATGGCACGTAGTACTTCACTGGTATCTTGCTTGTTTCTACAAGTTGATCAATAGAAAGTTCGCGTCTTGGTACACATAATGTAACCTCAGATCCTGGTGTAGACGAAGCTATGATGCCCATCCCATGAAATGTGCCATGGCCATCTATGGTTCCAGTGTTGTGGTCTACATTGTCTGCTACAAATTGTAGAAATGGTTGATTGTCTGTTTCTTGACAGGGTATACGTGTAGATAAGGCTGCCGCAGCATTTGATTCATAAAGTTGGACTTCGCTGTATGAGCAACAGAATCCGAGGCTATTAAGATGATCAATCAAAAATCTTGAGCCGAAGTGATGGTGAAGTTGGACACCAAGTCCAAGCTGAAGCGGAGCAATGATATTTCTGGGGCGACATGCTTGGATAATGCTCTGACCTATTGAGGCAACCTTAATGTCGTTTGACTGACCTATAACAGCTTTCAGAAACATTTGAAGACTGTCTGGCAAAAAGGCAACATTTTTTTGCTTAGAAGATATATGATTAAAATCTGGGTAATGATCTTTTGCCATATTAATTGAATTAATATCACATTTTAGCAATTTTGCAGCAGTTTCTAATATTTTTGTTTTCTTTTCCATCTCAGTTTTCCCCTGTGAGTCTTCATAGAACGAATGAATTATGGAAGCTGCATTTGTTTTCAAAGTAATAATGTCACGTCTTCCGTCAATGCTGCTTATTACAACACCATTACCAAAATGCTCAATAACTTTCTGCTTCATATGTTTTGTGGTATACGCTTTTTCACCACACACTCTTTGCATTTCAAACCCTAAATCATTTACTGTTAAAGTTTCACACGATGTATTTTCAAGAAATGTAATGACATTTTTAAATGCCTGTTTCTGTTCACTATCTTCTGGACGACCAGGACTTTTCAATGAGGATGTGACACTATCGCCTGTTTGATATGCCTTCGGAATACCTTTTCCTGTTCTAAAATTCACATTACATTGCTGATGGTAAATCGCATCAGCAGCTTGTAGATCGATCACATGGCTCAAACGCCTTTCTACATCCTGTGCCCATTGATCACCCCTCTGCTTACAATGTTTTACTAGAGTGCTTTGAAATTCTAAGCTTCTTACAGGGTATGTATCAAACGACCTTTTTCTGTTCGATACTCCACATTTAGCCAATGTATCACAAAATAAACACCTAGATTTAAAGTCAACAGTAGGTGCTAAAGATCGCAATTGTTTCTCAGGTTTATCTTCCAAACTCTTATAAGGGCCAGGTCTTGTAAAGTCTTTTCGGCATGAAACATGGACCATGTCACCTGGAGATACTGTCACATTGGTTGCATGGTGTTTACTCGCAAGGCGAATTCCTTTGCAACCTTTCTCACTAAGTTTAGAAAACGGCCTCTCATCCCCAATTGGCTCGTGGCACAATGGACAGCTCAACGTCGTATCCATCTGGAAAATAAAATGCATGTATTTACTGTTCCGATTCATGTTTTTCATAGTATTAATATATACAAATATGCATTTTTTTAATGTCAGGTACACAGAAATGAGTAATTAATGACTACATTACATATTCCTTTTACAAAAACATCAAACATAGATGGCAATTGTGAATATGAGAGTATGTTAATTTCACCATGCAAAAGGTTTTATTTATCATATTATGACCCAAATAGGCTTCCGTAGAATCAAAAAAATTTAAAACCCTTTATTCACCTATTAAATTCAGTAGTAGTTAATAACAAATAGGAGTATTCTGCGCATATTATTTGTATTTCATGACAAAAGATTGATGTTTCAACAATAGTTTGTGTGTTTTCTGAAAACATGGTTCAAACAGAAATCGCAAACCTAAATTCAAGCACTTTTCAAGGACTTTTTAAGGCCAAATTTTCATTTTCAAGGCCAAGAACAGTACGTTAGTTTCCTTTAAAAAAATGCATTTTCAAACCAGATTAACACATTAAATGTAATTTAATTGCTCAAACTCATTAAACTTATTCCATATTAACTCATACATGTTATTTAATTACATACAAATACATGTTTTTAATATCCATCCTTAACTCAATGAGTCTCACATATGTATTTACTTTTTAAAGTTATTACAAACAAACATATTGATTCTCAATTTCATGTTTTCTTGTGGCTTTTCAAAGCGCTTTCCCCCATCCCCCCGACATCAATGGTCTTCATACATTATCGACAATGTGCTTTTCGAATGTCATTTGTTTTCTGTACCCAGGAATATTCAGTTAACCACCCTGGTTTGAAACGACACTTCCCCATCACTGCGTTTTCACTCGCGAAAATTGATCACAACGAAGAACCTCTGACGTAGTACACATAATCTGTGACGTGTACACATAACATTTCGTACTCAATAGTGTACGAAGCTTATATTTCGTACTCAACTTTTTGCGCGAAGGAATTTATGATAAATTTTCATAATATTTCCCTTAAGAACGATTTAAGTTAATAATTAAAGCGATGATAAAAGTAATTTTGAGCAGAAATAGACATTTTTAAGGCTTTTTGTACATGAAATAAGCACTTTTCAAGCACTTTTTCAAGGCCAACCTTTGTTCAAGGGCTTTTCAAGCCTAGGACTCATTTTCAAGCACTTTTCAAGCCCTGTGCGAACCCTGGAAAATAAACTTGAATAAATTTACAATGACGTAAGCGTAAATATGTTGCTGCACTGCTGTCATTTACACGTAATTATTGAAATAGCTGGACCATATTTGTGATAAATACTTTACTTAAGTTTGTTTTTAATGTTGTTAAAAACAATCAACGGCAAATACTTACGTTTAATGGTCCCTACAGGCTTCTCTGTAACATGTTGACAGATCTATACGAGTTCCCGCATGGACGCCGCCATTACATATTTTGTGACGTCACATTTTAAAGCCAGTGACATCACATTTCTGGTGGTATGGTAGCAAAGATGGGCCATACATTCAGTTTGAAAAAATCCCAACTTTAACCATTAATATCTCTTTTATTACAAAAGCAAAATTTCAGGACTTTGTAGTACAAACATATGTTAGGTGGTACATTCGCATGTTATACTTACAAATTCTTTTGCAATTAGTTCTAGGTCAAATGCTTCGTTGACTGGCCTAATCTAAATCAGAATCACATACATTCTCAAGAAAGCAACAACCTAATCAATACAACTTCACAATGCTCGCTACACAAATACCTGATGTTAGTTCCCACAAGCATCTAGGAGTCTTCCTGTCGAAGGATTGCAAATGGCACATACATCTTAAATATATAACTAATAAAGCATGGGGTAATTAATATTATGCGCAAACTAAAATTTAAGCTTGACCGAAAATCTTTAGAAATCATGTATACGTCCTTTATTCGCCCACTTATCGAATATTCAGATGTTATCTGGGATAATTGCACACAAGAAGAAAAATATGAACTGGATAAAATTCAAAACGAAGCAGCTCGAATTGCCTGTGGAGCAACCAAATTAGTGTCCCTAAATGATTTGCAAAACGAAATTAACTGGGAACCGCTGCAAGATCGACGCGATAAACATAAACTCATATTATTTTACAAAATGCAAAACTCTCTAAGTCCTCAATACTTATCCGATCTGGTACCCCAACAGGTAGTATCTATTGCGAGGTATAATCTTCGAAATGCAAATGATTTACGCACTACCGAATGTAGATCAACTCTTTATTATAATTCATTCGTTCCCGCAGTAATACGAAAGTGGAACACATTACCAGACGAGGTTAAAAATAGTGAATCGCTAAACATCTTTAAATCCAAGTTTAACAGAACCTTAGTTAAAACTCCGGCGTATTATTATGTAGGTAAACGCTATCTCCAACTAACTCACACGCGGTTAAGAACCAAATCAAGTGCGCTAAATGATCACCTTTTTGCGAAAAACATTATCTCGTCGCCTCTTTGCTCTTTGGTGCTATTGAAACCACTAACCACTTGTTTTCTAATGTCCGAAATATAACCAAATTTGCACTGAACATCATAACCGGTATAACTAGTGATGTGGAACTCGATACACTTCTCTTTTGATGTTCTCACCTCGACGAAAAGGAAAATTCCAAAATATTTATATGTGTACAACAATATATTAAAGAATCCAGGCGCTTTTCATAACAATCCGATACTGACCCAGTCACAAATTGCTGCAACCTCATGTACAATCTCTTGCATAAACAGTCCTTCATCCCTATATTTCTCTTTCAACACTTTATTTTTCAGATTCATCGCATATAGCTCTTATTTCTGGCATATCCATTGCTAACTAGTCTTATAATACACCCATGTATTGCGTAACTATTACTTCAATGAGAGAAACTATATAAGATTTATTTCTTCCTTTTCAATCCTTTTCTTATACTGATTGTATTGTAAATTACTTGATGTACACTGTGTTTGCCAAAAGAAATAAATATGTTTAAACTAATTTTCTTTCAAAATTTATCGCAAGCTTGAAATGAACAAACGCCATTCAAATTTATAAAGAGTTTGTCATAACGCACGGGTCGAGATTTGTGTGCACATTTTAGCATCCTATTTATTTCATAGAGATAACTTAGACAAAATAACAACAACATGGCCCTTTTTTGACGTTCTGAAAGCATAGAAAGTATGATAAAAATGGTAGTGTGAGCTGAATATAAAGACAATCTGCAATCACCATCATATTAAAAGAAAATTGTTGGAATATCGAAAACCTATCTCACTAAGAATATAATTTCATGATGAAAATTCCCTGTACAAAACTTTTGAGTTTTGACACCATATACAAATTCAAAATACACAATTAGATCATTAATGAAAATACATATATAAAAAATAAATCTGCGAGAAATAGTTTTACTCACGAATTAGGTAGTCATCAAGCCCTGTTGACCCGTACATTGTTGTCTATGCATTACTTGTAATCCTAGCAGTTTACACGGTGTCAACAACTCTGACCTAAATATAGGTATAGAACAATAATGCGCTTTTTGGCGTAGCTGTGTTACTCAGCTTTTCATCTTTATGACTTTTACATAACGCCAGCAGACACGCATGAATATTTTCGAATATTTCATTTTGCTGATTGGAGATAAAACCTCTGAACTTTGGCTACATCAGTGTGTCTGTGCTCGGCGCAAAGGATGTAGCACTGTACAGTGTAAGGAATTTCGGACTACTCTCCGTATGTTCAAACGACACAAATTGTGGCTCAGTTACAATTACGCGTTAAAATCGATCTCGGAGAATTTCAGTTTTGCTTTCAAGATGAGAAAACAATCATTACCGAAATAGAATAGTGTCACGATAAGAGGAAAAGCGTTAAATTATCCAACCACAATGTTCGCCGTACCTGGTCAGCACGTCTGGAAATCGTTCCTGAACGCCTGGATAGGCTGCCTTTATTTACAAGTTTGCTATTTTTAATTCAATTTTGTATCGAAAAGCATTGTGCTAAAATGTGCCATTTATAATTCGCAATGAGATTTTTAATGACCCCCTTTATGCGAAAGTGGGTCTTATTCCATATGTGCCCATCACATATATAGCCCACTCAGCCAGCGCATCACTCAGTCTGGCCAGGAGATACATAATGAGACCATAACATATTGAGTGATTTTATAGCGAACAGCATCGCCTAAGACCTGACTGCGCAAATGCACATGAATGGTTGGTTTAAGAAACGCTGGCCGAAACGAATAAGAACCATTTTCGCATAACGCGGCTATGAAATTGGGATTTAAATGTGTCGAAAGAAAACTGCGTTTAAATCAAATATTAACATACGATATATTTCGATAGTGAAAAAATAAACTCATAATAAGGCATGTGAGGACACATATAATGTGCTATCCCGTAGTGTATTTTTTATCTACTTACACTAATGTGTGGTTTGACAATGATACACACACATTTCATGCGGTGAATATGCAACTTACACGTGAAAAAACCCACAAGAGTTAAACTTTTGTTTTCATTTTATTTATTTATTTATTTAGAAAATAAATTGCAAACTTTATTTCAAAGTCAGCGTTCATGCCATCTACATTTTTTAAAGATATTTCTTGTTATATTTAGTTGTTTCATGTTTTAGCGATTATAAAGCATTTTCGAGGTTGTCTTTAGTATACCTGTAGTAATCGGTGAACTCATGCCCAACGTTTTATAAATTGAGAATTGTGAATTTAAACAAGCCTAACCTTCTACTATTGTGTCGTTAGCACCCGTAAATACAAAAGAACGCGCTATCTGTTGAGAACAAAAGAACGTTTCCCAGAAATCCCCGCTGTAGACGCATGAACGAGGTTACGAAACATATCATTCGTGATATATTTAATTGTTTGTTATATTCCGTTTTAGCAATTATGAAGCATTTGTGTTGTTGTCTATCGTATCCCTGGAGTTATTGTTGAACTCATTTACTAACCTTATACTACTGCGTTGTTTTCCCGAATCTATTAATAGCCTCAGCTTATGAATGACCTGTACTACGTCTTTAAGACGCAGCAGAAAGTGGACTATTTAAATTATTCATAAACAATCTTTTCTGCGACACGTAAAATACAATCATTGTTTATTGATTTTTTCTATATAAGCTCCGTTCGTAAATATTCCATTTAACACGATATCACATAATGTTTCGATTTGTGAATGAATATAGTTTGAGAACTCAAACCTCTTGCATAAATTTTACAACTCTTTCTCGCGCGGATACGGCATGTGTGGCGGGTAGTAGGCTTTCTGTAGATAGCAGAGAACCGACTTGAAATTTTCAGCAAAAACATTAGCTACGCTACGCGAACAACTAAAAATTGACACGGATCTGCCAAAAACTGACCGCAGCGATCATCTACACATTCCGTTTATTCACCTGTTAAGTTTGAACGTCTCACAGTTTAAGAGGAGTTGATAACACACGTATTTTGGGAACATGCATTTATTATATAGCGTAATAAAGCAAGAAAAATGCAAAACTGGTCGCCCTTAACAATTATATCCTTACGATCATCTGCCTTTGAAGATTTATCCGCTGTAAATGTTTTAGCGAAATTTTGCAAGCGATTAGAGAGAAGTTGAGTAAACAACTTATGGGGCTTATATATTTTGTAGCTGAAAACATACAAAGGGCCATAATTATGCGAACACTTTTTGAAGCCAACATTCTGTCAGTTAAGATTATGTACACATTTAAGGCATTTAGCTGTTAAACTTTGAACGAAATCAAACAAACATTTAAAGAATAGTTCTGTGCAAAACTATATATGTTACAACGGAACAACATGCAAGTGGCCATAATTCAACCAAAACTGCTCCAAGCAAAAATTCATTTCTTTACGGTTATCTACACATTTATATCATTCAGTTGTGAAAATGTAAGCAGACTTTGAGTTGCAATGAAAGACGAATGGTCTACACCCAGTTACTGAGCTCATATAATACTCTAAAGTGGAAAGAAAACAATTGGTCATAATCTTGCAAAAACTGGTCAAAGCCGAACATTCATTATTTGACGATAATTTATACATTAAATTCATTAAGCTATAAAATGTTGAGTGAGCTCCACCAATCGATATGTTCGTACGAACAGAACAGTGCAATGCATAACGCCCCCAGGGAGATTTCCCACTTCATGGCGGCATAACACGTATTATATGGCTGAATGTTTAAATGTTGACGCAATTAAAACAAGTGAACTTAAAGGTGAAATTAAATAGCCAATAATTGTTTTCTCTTCAACAAGATTTAATTCACACACCATATAAAACATGTCAATAATGGCTATTAGAGTATCAAAAGCATAACGCAACGGCTCACAACATGGGTGTTTAAGCAGCAAGCATCCATTTATTCCTCAGTATCAGTCCAAACGCTAATTGACAAAGTTTAGTTAAGTTTATAAATTAAATGGATAATGAAACTCAAAGAATCACAACCCGAGAGAAAATCTTGTTAACACACAACAGTATTTAACAATAGTTAATTGCTTCAAGAGTAAATGACTCTGCATATAACGCATGATTAAAATAATATTAATATAAGCTGAATAAGAAATACCGGTAGTCCAAACACAAAGTATAGGGTAAAATGTATACTGGAATTAATCTAAAAACAGAAAAATAACAAAACATACAGGTGTAAATCAAGACACACAGGCAAACTAACTCATTAAGTACACTGTGTGTTTTAATATAAACTTAAACCAGCAAACAACGCTATGATAGTTTCAGAAAAACTATTTACCCCCAAATTTGTTGTACGACAAAGCATACACAGAGGGGGTAATCACGTAACAAACAAGTTGCGACGTCGATGCAGAGACAGATATTTTTCGCCGTTGTATACCATTCATATCTTTTGTTTAATTTTTAAATGACGCTCAATATCCAGCCATATAAGTATGAGAGTGATTAGCGTTTATTTCTTTTTTTCAATTCGCTTTTTATCTCGACTTGACTCGATTGATTTCAGAGGAGCCGTAATACAGTCATTCCGCTTAGAATTTGCTCAGCGAGTAGTCGAGTTTAGAGCGAATAATTAAATGAAATAAGCGCTTATCACTTTCTTGGGAGCTGAAAAAAGAAATAAACGCTAATCACTCTCATACTTATATGGCTGGATATTGAGCGTCATTTAAAAAATAAACAAAAGATATAAATGGTATACAACGGCGAAAAATATCTGTCTCTGCATCGACGTCGCAACTTGTTTGTTACATGATTACCCCCTCTGTGTATGCTTTGTCGTACAACATTCTTGGGATATGGCGGGAAAGTGAGAGGCAGAGAACAAAATAATTAAATTAGTAAAAAGTATACAACGGCGAAAAATATCTGTCTCGGCATCGACGTCGCCATCTTGTTTGTCTCGTGATTACCCCCTCTGATACACGCATGTAATCATGAACTAAACATTAATAATTATACATTAATACATACAATATGTTATGTTTACATCCTAGCACATATTCATTATATAAGTTTAACTGACATGTTAATGTATCATAATCATCCATACTGATCATGTTTAAGAAAACGTGGTTATTACCCGCAAGGCCAAAAGCAACTTTATACAAGATCATTACTCTTTTAAGTGTATTAGATGTAACATTTTATTTTTTATATATTCAAAAGGAACTATACGTTCGGCATGCTGTCTAATGATTGTAGGTATACAGATGGAATTTAGTGGTTGCCCGCGGCCAGTAGATTTTGGACTCATTTAGGACTTTTGAACCTTTTGGCATTATTTTCTGTGTAGAAAGTATTAAATACATATGACATGACCCGTGTGGGCGACCAATTGTAAAACGTTGTAAAACGTTAGTTTTCCTTTTCTGATGTGTTCATTACAGTTCCAGAGCAATAACCCAAAACAAGTCAACTTGTTTTGTCCACAAAAGGGCTGTTACAGTTGCAACCAAATGAAAAACGTCAATGTCAATTTCAGACGATTTATGAAGCAACCTCAAACGGGCTATTTCCTTCGTTTGAACTCGTTTGCAAATTGATATAATAAAAATCAACCTTTAACCATGCGAATGTGGATGTAATATTTAATGTTCTTGTCAGCAGGATTAACAGGACGGTTTGAATATCACTCGTACCTGTTTTTTTAAACAATCCAACTTGAAATGTATTATTAAACTGTGACGTTTCTTTTAATAACGTAATAACTATTATTCATATGTGTATGCTATTATTTATAGATACATAGTCATGTTAACATGAAAATTACATCGCAAAGAAACAAGTATGATAATAACAGGAAATTCAATAAAAACGTTTTATTTTAAAGAAAATTATTATTCGGGAAGATCAAACGTTGCGGTCGTTTCTTCACCGGTAGTTTCCAACACAACCTTAACTTCTATTTCTGTTCCACCAAAATAAGTGCTCAAATTTCCACCAGATACATTTCCTTTTCTGTCTTTACAGTTCACTTCAAATGAACCGATTTTAAAGCATCCTTTGTCATCAACGTATGATGGATTGATATCAGTTGATGCAAACAAACGAACATCGTACATACACCCTACCGAAGGTTTTATGAAGGATTTATCATCCGCTTTGTCATCAGTAGGAATGGATTGTCCAATCTCAATAATCTTTGCAAAAACTTTCTCAACGCTGCCTTTAAATGTGCCTGTCTTAATTTGCCTTTCAGCTGAATGAACCTGTGGGTCATATAATGGACAGATTTCAAAACCATAGGTAAATCTTGCCTCCCGGGACACAATCTGACGCTTATTGTGCCCAAACATTACCGCGCCTTTCATGACGACCAGTCCGGCGTCCTGTGGTATGGCCACATGCTTTCATGGAAAAGCTTTCTTCACCGCTTCCTGCAGCAATGGCGACTCCGAAAAAGCCACCAACCAATACAAAACGATCTATAGGTTTGCCACTGTATTTTGACAGTAACGTGGACAGGTGATCAACAATACATGTACCAGGTCCATCAAATAGCGATGTTACGAGATTTGCATCACACCTGAGCTTATCTTTTACTAGCTGCACATGGCTCTTGTGTGGCGACCTTTCAATCTGTTCTTGAAATGTTTTTCCTGTAACACTTTGAACTACGTCATTCAACGTTGCTGGAAATCTCAAAACAACGCTCCCAGACGATGACGGCTTGCACTCTCTCTTTTTGATTTCAAAAGTCCTCATAACGTCTATGAAATCGTCCATGTGTTTTTCTTTCAGGACATGCATAACACTACCACCTGAAAATATAACGTATAGTTTAGCCTAGCATCCGTTCCTAACATATTTGCTTCACTGCACATACAATCATCAGTTAGTGTACGTCTGTTATCCGAACTTATTAAAATAGTGTGCGTAGTAAATCATATATCTCTATTCCAATACCTGCCAACGTATCCATGAATTTCTTACACGCATCATTGACCTTAGTGCCTCCCCGTGCACCACCGCTGGCTTTTTCGATCTCTTTCAGTTTCATGTCTCGTGTAACTTCATGGACTGTAATGTCAACAGGTCCGCCTAGAAAAAGCCCGTGTGATGTGCAACGACAAGTGATTTCATTTACAGAGTTTTATATTTAGAACAAACATGATTTTGACATTGAAATAAAGATACACAATATTATTTTTATAGGTTAAAAGTGTATATTACTAGGATACGTTTGTATTATTTACAAAATATAAATGATTGAATCGATTACAATTTTGTTGAAGTTATAGTTTTATACTGTCATATAGTAATATGTTGAAATATGTACGAAAATATTTGAATTTGTTATATATTTAACCCTGTCCCATTCTATCTGTAACCGCCTTAGTTCGAAAGAAAAGCGATCATCACAACTAAGCACAAGAGATAGTTGTCTCATACACAAGACACCAATAAAACTAAACCCGTAGTTATAATCGAACATACAATCACAATTTTTCACTCAGATATTTTCAAGTAAAAACTAGCTGAGCGAAAAAATCGTTGTTAATTTTATATCTCAAGACATTTAGAAGCACTCAGTAAACCCAAGTCAGAAATTCCAAGCACCGAAGCAAATATAAAATATAGAGCATTTATAAAACAAGAAGTCATACAGTGAGTTTAAATAAAAGTCATACGGAATATCAATACCAACGAGAACATCGAAAGAAATAGCGCGCCAACAATCACTGATATCTGTTAACTCTATCAGTATAAATAACACGGTACTTTCTATATTCATACCCGAATAAGTTTTGCAAGTGTTAAAGAACATTTAAGGAAGCTGTTAAAGGAGAAGTTATTAAGTGCGATATTCCATCTCATGTATATCAAGTACGAAACTAAATTGTTTACTCGGTACTCTATATTTAAATATTCATGCGTAAATTGTATTAAACCGATATTTTCCGGATCATAGCAAAATTTTATAGTGCATACATGTATTAAATCGACATGTTACAAAAACATATGCAAATTAAAATAGAAACTTCGTTTGTTATGTTCACACTGAGATAGCTACATCTACTTTAACTGCGATTACGTGACGAAACGAGGCAATTAGGAACACTGATAATCAACCTGATTTATGCATTGCCTACATAGAATATGAACCACATTGTCGCATTACATCGGCACAAAAAAAAGATATTTATTGCAAAGATAAAACACTGTTTATGTGCGATATTTCTTAAACATCAATTACTGTTATTCATTAAGGTAAAAAATGTATTACATATTTTTACTAGATGCATTTGACTAGAAATGTATGCCTGTTGTTGAGAAAAAATATGGACAATTGTGCGTGGGAGTAACTGGGTGTGTTTTGATTTCAGCCCAAATTACAGGAGCATCGATAATCGATATTGAGTTTTATAATTATCATATGTATTAAACCGATATACCATGTTATCTAAAACCACCTACCCCCAGCATCACGAACCACGATATTGATTTTTTTAAATAATTATCATATGTAGTAAACTGATTGACCGTGTTATATAAAATCACCTACCTCAGCATCACAAACCATAAAATTGATTTTTTATAATTATCAAATAAATTAAACAGATTAACCGTGTCATCTAAAACGGCCTACCTTCAGCATCACAAACCAGTTACCTCGAGCCTGACTTGAGTGTCGAAATGTCCGCGCTGCTGGAGCCCGCAGTTCTTGACATTTTAACATGACGACAGTAAATGGATGCTGCTTCAGGCTCAAGTGCAAGGCTTAGTTGACCCATTTTAATTCCAGCCTGTAAAAAGGTTTATTGCGATTGAAGACATGACCAAGTCTTAAAGCGGGTATATACGATTTTTTATATGTGTTTAATTATAATATATTGATAAAATATGTAACAATAACATAAAATTGGCAAGAAAAATTATACATTAAAGACGAATTTCATAAAATGCAGCAAAGACAAATTAGCGCCCCGAGCCTATTGTGACGTAAATATTTTCCTACAATAACCGAAGCATTCGTCTTTGTATTAGGATCGGAGTTAGTGTTCGTGTGTCGTATGAATAGATATCGTTGCAGGAATTCAAATAAACCGTTACACTAAGTTTAGATTTACATCTTACATGTATGGTATACATGCTGGCGAATTAGGCTGTACAGCCGTTTTCAATTTCAGAATTAAATATCTGGCTTATTTCGCATTTTTCGACACATGTTCTTCTTAACTTTTATTTTAATTTATATTGAAATATATATATAATAAGTGTTTTACACATTTAATATAAATTCATAAATATTTGACAAAATCGTATATACCCGCTTTAAGAGTAGAGAAGTTGTTGTAGTATTAATGGTATTAGCAGCTGTATCCGTAATAGTTGTAGTTGTTGAATTTGTTGTCGTTGTAGTATTAGCATTACCTCTCTGGCTGCAGTCCTTATGAACTGTTTAGCATGTTCGTTCCATATGGCTGGCACGGTAAGAACCCAGTGGATGTCATTTTTGTCGACGCCGTTCTGTATTTGCTTGTTGAGAATGTCCATCAAATCGTCAATTAGATATTTTATTGTTAACGAGAATACGGTCAATGCCTTAAGTTTTTTGCCAGTTTCGTCCTCTAGCATCGTAGATTTTCCAATGGTTCCCTAAAATTATGATTGTTTATTAAGTTGTATAATTAAAAAGTCATACTCTACGAGAAGTGCGTTTTAAGATTTTGTTGTGTTATCAGGTGTTATCATGCTTTCATAAAATGTAATGCTAGTTTTAATTGAGCTTACAGGGCTAGGGAAACATACTACCAGTGATAAAAACACCGTTTTTATTTGATTTTAATTTATATACGCATTCCTATAACTTTCCACAAATAATAACAGAACAGAAATAACGGATAACACAATGAAGCATGGTGTGCATTCATGTATACCTCTTTATTGTACAGCGTCATCTTGAATGTTTGAAAGAAGTAAAAGTCCCTGTGTAATTGATCAGTAGCGAGCTCCGCATTTTTATTTTCTGCTTCGTAGCCGAATGCTTCAAGTGTTTTCCCATCTGCATTAATTAGTACGCAGGTCGGTGCTATATGTAATAATATTCAAAATACGTTGTCAAATAAAGAAAACCATAGTCAAATAAAATACACTTGTAATTACATTAAATACGAGATTATAATTGTTTTTAGTTATGCATACATTTAATATTACACTTGATTTTATTGTATTCCACATGGAAATAATTAATATATAGTTTATTGTCACATGTAATATTGTTATTAACCCTCATTCAATAACGTTACAAAGTCTAAGTGCTGAATCTTAAAACAAAGTACGTATGTATTAATATCTACATTTTTGTGTAAAACAAATAAAGCTAAGATCCAAAAACCTTTGCATGATATAAAAGTTCCGGAATTCCAATTTTTTGCTTTAACATCTGTAGGATCCTTTTGATGATCGTATATAAAGGAATGTGCCAATCCAGAAAAGGTTGTGCCAAAATCTATACTTCCCACAACCAGAGCCATTGTATCTACTGATAAAAGAAAATGTTCGTATTCAATGTATTTTGCATTAACAGTTTCAGTATCAATTTATAGGCAGAATCAGCAAATACTTGACTATGGCCATATACTTAACAAACATATAAAAAGACAATAACGCAAAGAAAATACCAAACAAGAACAATATCACATAAAAAGATAATTAATTTAATACATAAATAACCAATAACTGAATAACTTGGTTAACATTGTTAGTGTTATCAAGGAGCAACAAAGTAGCTAACTAGCAATGTTATCATTTCTTTATAACAGAGAACAGTAAATAAATTTTAAAATATTTGTTAATTGTCTAGTATTAGTACTGGATATCAAAGATGCGAACTTGTTGACAGTGTAAAATGGTTTGTAAACTTTATACTTAATATTAAATCACGATAGCGCGTACATAAACATAAGAAGTGATATTCTGATTCAACCATGTTTCTACTACACAGTTTGCATTTCATGTTTTCTCTCGCAATGTTATTGTACTGTATCTAATAGTTTCAATTTCAATAAACATCGTCAATATGTGTGCACCTATTTGATATGTTCAATTAAGATGTTTGCTCATGTCTTACCATATTTTAACATTAAATGCACATAATGTACATCTATGTTAATGCAAATGTGAAACATCGTACAGTTGTATCACTTAAACTAGTTTCAGTGGATTCAAGTTTCGTTTAGTATTTTCGTTTCTTGATTGTTAAGCTCACCTGAGCCTAACGTGCTGTTTGTTAGCTACTAGGATACCATGATGTCTGACGTCCGTATGTCCGTGCGCCGTCAGTCCGTCAACTTATAATTAAAAAAAACCATCTCCTCTGCTGGGCAGAATTGGGCAAAACTTGACAAGTTGGTTCGTGGGGTAGTCCTTTCATTATAGTGTTTTTTAATCATTTTGTCTTAAACTTAAAAAAGCTTCAATATTTTTTTTCCAAATTTGTCCCTATGGTCAAAAGTGGACTGGCCCTACGGGTTACCATTTTGACATTTACACTTTTATCGAGGAACATTTTTATAATTGTTTTGTGTGAAACCGCAGAACCCATAACTTTCATAAGTGGTATGTGGCATTTTCTAAACAATATGTTTAAATTATTTACGGGAGGTTATAACATGCCAGTCCACATGCATACCATTTTAGTTTCGACTTTATTATCAAATAACTTGCAATTTCTCTTAAAAGACGAGACACAAAGCTGTATTAGTTGGTTTGTATTTTTTTTTAAATTGTTCAAGGTAAAAATCTTGGTTCAAAATTGACAACATCCGTGTGGTTGGGATAAATGTTTTATATACACCTGCATAGCAACATATATACATATTATGAACCTGTCGTCATAATAAGATCCAAACAAGCGGTTTTGTGTATTGTGTCACTGATCTACAGTTTATCAGCAAATTATCCTGCAAGAATCCTTTAGGTCCTCATGTTTTAAGAAAAAATGATAATTATCACAGCATTAAGTATAGTTTAGCCCGTATGTATTATTAAGCGTTATGCTGTATAAATTTTACATAGTAATGCTTAAAGCCTTGAACGTGAGGAACAATGGAAACAATGTTGAAATCCGCTCCAAAAGTGTTATATATAATATAAGTCCTCATTCGATTTAGTAATATCTTAATTCCCAAAATTACTTCTCTTTGAACACAGAAACCTCGGACCATCTCATCAGGCGTGAAAAACAAATGCTGGTAGTTACATTCTATAAGGATCGAATAATTTCATTAGATCATTAAATATGCATACGGTATAAAATATTGTGAATACATGAATCGTGGCTACTAGTGGTTGTGAACATCAAGAAATATCAACGCCATTCAAACTAGCTAATACTTCTATTTATGACAAAACATGTACCTGTAAGTCAAGGAATAATTTACAAACGCTTACTTCAATTTTCCTCAAATTACATAACATGTTTAACTGTTGTATTTGTGATCAGCATCAGCCTTCACACAGATTTAAAAGACTTCTGACCAAACATGTTATGACATATTTTTTGGAAATAAGTTCAACACCGAAAGTGATTAAATTGAAAAGCATTTCATAAAAGCCCATAAACACTCAAAATCAACGAATATTTCGTACATTACTTCGAAAAATAAAGTTAACATATGACAAAGCAATGTTTCTTATAGTCATTGCCAAAATTTCAACGCTAGATGTGGTCTGGTAACATAGATTTAACAAGATACAAAATGCTTTTTGTGTGTGGGACAATATATATTTAACACATGTTCATATACCAAGTTATTGTTCGTTTGTCGTATAAATAGATATCGTTGCAGAGAATTTAAATGGAATACATTGTGCCAAATTTTTTGGCTATTTCTATAATGAACACTGATTTTTTATGGGTTAAATTCATTTTACGAAATAGTTTGCGATATATTCGTTGATTTTGAGTATTTATGTTTCTTTAAATTTCTGATAATTATCATAATGGACTTTCCTTGACAATGCTATCGTACAAACAAAGTAATGCATTTTAATTTGTCTTTTTCCATTTTTGTCACAACTGATCATTCGATCCCACACTTCGAAATAAGGAAATACGGTTAATTTACCACAACGTGATAACGTTCAGCTTCTAAGAAGTTGAGTATTTCTGTAGTTTTCACTTCCGTCCATATACGAAAAGCTTTTTTTCAGAAATCAGATGAACGCGTTTTAACTTTATCTGCCCTATTTTATATTTAATCCCTTATCTTACGTAAAATAATATAATGAATAACATACAAAATTAGCGACTATATTCGTTTTAAGACGATTAAGAATAAATAATGTTTTATCTTTACTTTCGATTACCGCTGGATTGTGCCGAGTCTCTTAATTAACGCAATGAACCTTTTTATAGTTATCTAAAGAAACAAACTTGAAATTCTACTGCATATTGGTTTATTCCAAAATATATTCTTTGTGTTTGTTTTACAAAATGAACAATAACTGCCTTATCAATATTGGAACACATATCTTAAACCATTTTTGCAGCAAAATATACTTTTAATGCCAAAAGATGTGTAAAATATTCTGTTTACCTGTTACTCTGTCCAACACCTTTACACAATGATAATACTTCCGCCCAGAGAGGCTAATAACGTAGAATCACGTGGGCTCGGAAAAAGAACTATTTTAATCAAGACATTTCTGTGGAATTAACCTTTTTTAAAAATTACTCCGCTTTTAGGTTGTTCGGATTACCACCTATGGGCATATTATAAATAAATATACAATTAGTAATATTGCCTTATACGTCTATGCCGTTTAATATTTTTGATTTGATATTAAATTACACAAATTATTCTCCTTTGGGATTATTTTATTGTTCTATAATAGTATAATACGTCAGTATACGTATTTTAACTTGAATACCTGCCAATAATATTGAAAGGGGATGACATGTCTTTTGATATTATAGCTTTTCGTGCTATAATTATGTTTGTTTCGATTTTTTTCAAATAATGACTTGTATTGATCCAATTAAGCGTGCTCGAGTGAGAGTAAATAGATCATAAATACACTAGCTCGTCAATATTAATAAATTAATTAATAGGAACCAGTTAACAAGTGTGTATGAATAAATATGAATCGTTCATACTCGGTTCTATCATACAAGGGTATGGAGAGATAAATATGTTTGAGAAGGTTCAACATTTTACTCTATCGGATAGGATTTTAAGTAGTGTTCATACTGGGAAATTGTTCTGCTATCCATATATATATATAGCTGGGGGGGGGGGGGGAATCAGCAGTAGGAAATTAAGACAGCCAGAACTACCTACAAAAGCGGTGCGAACAGAACAGTTACAGTGGGAAATGGGGACGATTGAACTTTACCGGTACGCAACACTTCACATCAAACAGCAGACAGACAGACAGACAGACAGTTTATTCAGACTTATACATAAGTACATCGTCTTCATACACAAATATATACATTGATTTCTGTCACGTAAATAGGTTAACAATATTACATTACATAACATAACATAAATGGTCATTTAAGAATACAAATATAATTAAACACAATCAATTACAAGAATACGTAAATTCCATCAAAGCGGTAATGAAATTTATTTTTTAAAAATAACATAACATAATAAGTCATTTACTTATACAAATGTAAATAAACACTATCAATTGCAAAAATACGTACATTCGCATACGCAAGGATACGTATATTCCATCAAAGCGGTAATGGATTTTTTTAAACTTAACATAACATAAATGGTCATTTGCGAATACAAAAATAAAGAAACACAATCAATTGCAAGAATACGTAAATCCCATCAAAGCGGTAATGAATTTGTTTAAACAACATTATTTAGAATTGTATTTCTTAAAGCAAGAGCTTCCTTCAAATATATACATACATTTGAAATAACTGATTTGTCACATGAAACTAATAACTGGTGGAATTTATATACGGATGGGTTTATATAAAATTTGCGGCTTATATATTTTTTCCTAAGATCAGTGTAACATCGGCATATACATATAAAATGGTATTCATCTTCTAAATCCAAGTCATTACAACATAAACAATAACGTTCATTTCGTGGTATGTTATTTTGGGCGTATCTCCCAGTTTGGATTCTAAAAGGATGTGCAGAGACTCTTAATCTTACAAAAAATAGTCGCAGTCGTCTAGGTAGTAAATCTAAATATGTTTCATATTCCAGACAGTTTTTAAAAACTTAATAATTATCTAATACAGTACTATTATTAATTTTACCGTACCATTCTTGTTTAAAATTGTCAACAAGTCTACATTTGAACTCGCTAATAAAACTATTGACATGTACAACGTTTGGATTTTCAAAAACATAACCAAATCCAAAATTATTTAACATGTTCTTGACATTTGAGACCCAGTTTGTAAAACCTTTATTACAGTCGCTCAAGGCTTGTTTGTACACAGTGTTCATTATGATATTATCATTGTTCAGAACTTTAAACCAATATTTAATAATTTTAACAAACCTGTTTACATACAATGGATATCTACCCAATTCTCCATAAACAGCAACATTACATGTATTTATTTTTACCTGAAGTAAGCGTTTGCAAAATTTTAAATGTATACGTTCTAAATCATCGGACTTCGTGAAACCCCATACTTCTGAAGCATAATTTAATATCGAACCCACAAAAGAGTCAAACAACTGGCAAAATATTTTCGGTTTTATGTCAAATTCGTTGCATTTAGACAATAATGTATTCATGGCCTTAAGGGCTTTACCAATCAAATGCTCATGGTTTAGTTTAAAACTTCCAGTATAATTCAACACTGTGCCTAGATAGTTAAAGTTATCAACAACTTCAATAGCATTACCATTATATACCCATTTTTCGTTTTCTTTTAATCCCCCTCTCTTCCGAAATACCATTATTTTCGTTTTTGCAGTGTTAACATTTAACCCCCAAGAATTGCAATATAAGTATAAATTATCTAAATGAGTTTGAACTTCAGCCGGGGACTTGCCTAAAATAGCCATGTCATCAGCAAATAATAATAAAATCAACACAATATCATCTATATTCAAACCAGAATTAATGCTATCTTGTAAGTAAAGTTCCAGGTCTTCAACAAATAAAGAAAACAAAATTGGCGACATTACCTCCCCTTGCCTCAATCCAACAGCATAACTAAAATAATCTGAATAAGATGAGCATGATTTGACACGTGACTTAACATTTGCATACATATCTTTTACTATTCTAAGCAATTTACCTTGTATACCAGACTTAAACATTTTCAACCATAATGCATTGCGATAAATACTATCAAAACATTTTAAATCATATCGACGTATATAACATACAAACGTTTGTTTTCATTTAAATAGTTTTGGACAATTGACATCAGTATAAAAATAGCATCAACAGTTGAATAACCTTTCCTAAATCCGAACTGCGCATCCGAAATAATAGTGTTTGCATTGCAAAATGTTTCAATACGTTTATTTAAAATAGTGGTAAATAATTTGGAAAAACAGCTTACTAATGTAATCCCTCTATAGTTATTGACATCATTAACTGCACCTTTTTTATGCAAAGGGATAATGACCCCTTCAGTCCATTTATCGGGGAAAAAGCCCGATACAAAAATACCGTTAAATACATCACATAAATGGGCAGACAAAATATCACTGCATTCAAGAAAATATTCATTTAAAATACAATCGCTACCCGATGATTTATTACGCTTTAAATGTTTTATTGCATTCTTAACTTCTTCAACTGATATAGGTACGTCAAGTTCAGGAAATGCAGAATTTTCTAAGTTAAAATCATTATTTAAACAAAAATCTTCTGCTTCAGTATTGCAAAAATCCGACATATTGCTACTAAGGTTTTCAAAAAACTTTGTAAATTCTTCTAAAGATATTTTATTTTTATTCACGTACGTTTTCGATTTGAAAAATCGCCAGAATTCCCTTGGTTTGTGTTTTCTTAAATTTTCAATATCCGACATTTTTTTCCTATAACAGCAGGCTTTCTTCTTACGAATTAAATCCTTATAATGCCTTTTACTTGTACATAGGTGTTCTCTATTTAGATATGTTTTACAAGAGTTAAAAATACGTAGAGCTTCGTGATATAAATTTCGTGCAGTAATGCACTCGTTATCAAACCATTCTGCGTTCCTTGTACAACTATCTACATTGAAACTAGGGTTTGTTTTATAAACACATGTTTTGGAAAATAACGGATCAGCAATACTGCGAATAGTTTCAGTAAATCTATTCAGCACGTTATTAATTGACGTTCTACATGAATAATCTACATTTTGTACAATGGTATTAAAAACAGGTAACAACGAAATAATTTGTGAGCGAAATTGCCCACGTAATGCATCGTCCCATTTATACTTGACATCAGTGAATGACTGGTAACCGGACGGGACATTACTACATAATAATAAAAAATGTAACGGGGCGTGATCGCTAAATTCGTTAAAATCATGCACGGTAAAATCAGATATACTAGAAAAGCTGTATTCGGTTGCCAACAAATAATCAATTACAGACGTACCGTTATTGGAATAAAATGTTTGCTTACAGCTATTGCCAACTCTACCATTAGCAATTCGTAAACAAGTAGATTTACATAAATCCAGTAATTTTACTCCGTGACTATTTATCGAGCTATCAACTGAGGCCCTCACAGAGGTGTTATCTGGACAGTAATCGGCGTCATCATAGACAGTATTAATTATATCGTGTACAATGTAATCGAATTTATTGCCAACTCTACTATTGAGATCACCAACAACAAAGATTTTACCGAATTCAGAAAAATAAGTTATATCGTTTTCTAAAATGTCAAACAAATCTACATTAAAAGTGTTATAAACTGGAGACTCATGCCCCCATACATATGTTGCGCATATATAAAAATCTTCTGATATATTAAAAAATAAGTGGTCAAGTTTCAACCAGATTATTGTATCGAAATGATTTTTTACAATTTTAATACCATCGGCTAATTCTTCTTTAATATATATAGCAATACCACCACTATTTCTACGCGCTTTTTTGTGTTGAAACTTTCTGAAGAAGTTAAAAGACACATATCCATTTAAATTGACATCACTGGAACTATTAGCCCAAGATTCATACAAAAAACATACATCATCACGGTGCCTATACCACGTGACTTTTTAAGATCTGTGTGGGGAGTAAAATATCAACAAAAGCGCGACAAAGGTAAGATTTTTAAGGATAACTTTTTTAATATGTCCCCATTTTTAATGGGATAAAGTGGAGAGCCCGCTCATTCATGAGAGTTTTCTATAGGTATCGTTATTTTATAAAACAAATAAGTATTTTTTCAGTAAAGTGCAACCGCGCGTTTGTACGGTTAGAAAAGGGTAGGATCAGTGTGGGGACATTATTTTTTTTACACAAAAACATCACCTCTGGTGAAATTAAGAAATAAATTTTATGGGCGGAGCTTACACTATATCATATTGCATCCATTTTCAGGTTTCTGTTATTTATTTACGAAACAAAATTCAAGAAAACTATTCTTACAGTAATATGATCTGTGTGGTATACGTTTTTCAACGGATCTGTGTGGTATACTGTTATTTTTAGTTTTTCAGTTCTATTTAGTTGTTTAAAAAAAATGCTTGTCAACAATGTATTTGAAACGGGTTTTTTAAATGCGCTAGCAAGTAAAACACATAATGGCTATACACTACGCTTGCACCGCTTGTTGAACTAATACATAATTATGATTTACAGGCATGCTGTACAATCCCCATTATAATATTAAAATATTACGCTGGAGCATCTTAAATCAATGACAAGTCCATGCTTACCTTAAATAAGTGTACACTTTATGTTATTGTATCAAATTCCATGTTTATTTTGGCGCCAAACACTACTGTCAGGTGAAGTAATGTATCGTATATTAGTTTTAATATTATATTTTATATAAGGTATGGCTCAATGCTCCGAATGCGGAAAAATGTCGAAGACCAGAGCTGGATTATTGCGCCACATTAGGGGACACGCTAACTCTGGAAACTATAACTGCTGTGGGAAAGCATTTCAGGTAAGATTAAATGCCTTAAAAATAATTACATTTTTATACAGTTATGCTAACAAACAGATGAACGGATTTTCTTGAAACAACACAAATATACAATATCTCTCAGGTTATCATATATTTTGAAATACACTTCAACACCGTTATTTCGAACACCGATAATCCGAAGTCACCGTTATTTCGAAGTATTTTTCGGGTCCCGATTGTGATTCTTCTTTGTTCAATGTAAAATTTCATTGTTAATCCGAACTTCGTTAAACCGAAGAAATCGTTAATTCGAAGTGATTATGTCGGTCCCATCACTATCATTCGCACCTTATTATCAATCTTTAATCCGAAGTCAAAACTGCAAAACACTGAGCGTAATATCACACCTATGTCGTCTGCGCGTTGTGCATCAAAGCCGATAATTACAACTTTGTCGCCTGCGCGTAGCATGTTAATTTTATAATGTCGTCAAAAGCCGACGACGAGGCCAACAACACATGAATGAACATGATATCTAATCAATGTGTGACCATATTCATCAACGACGTAAGGCAGTTCTGCGAGCAAAACACGGGCGGAAGCCAGTTCTTCAATTTCCATGACCAATTGGAGAAATATGTTACACGCGTCCAGTTAAGTGCTGCTAACGCCGGTTAGACATCGTGTCTTATTTAAAAAAAAGTGAATTCATTTCCGAAAATGTATTCATTTGTATTTACATGTATGATGCGCTATGCATTTTATTTTATATGTTCTGTAATTAGAGAAAAATAAAAAGAAGAAAAAGAATCGTTTTATTCCTCCGTTTGTTACAAGTAAAAATCTATTGCTATCTGACTAGTTTACGTTTTTAAGTAAAACAATTATTAAAAAAACAGTGTGACCGACCGAACCATGCGAATTCCACAATGTTGAATTTTTTCAGGATCAAAGAAGTCGTCTGTCAAATGTTTATTTCGAATAATCGTTAATCCGAAGTTTTTTTAACGGCCCCGACGACTTCGAAATAACGGTGTTGAAGTGTAACTCAATAATCGTCAAATCGTTTGTAATTTAAAACTAACGAACGCGTGTCCTCAGATACTAACATTTTTGAAAGAGCGTGTTTACGCATTGAAATGTCACGTGAATAAAATATGTTGTTTTTTTCTCAGGATGCCTACAATCTTAGAAGGCTTCAACGAACAAAAGGACCCCAATGTCACGTGTGTGTACAGAGCGACTGGAGCTTTGCGGACAAGTACCTACTCGTGGCTAGAGAGAAAAGTGCAAAAAAGAGGGATTGGTGAAATGTTACCAGTGTGGGTTGGCAGTTAGGAGTGAGAATGACCTCAGCGAGCACGTCAATACCCACATGCATGACAAGTGTTACAGTAGTGAGGACTGTTTCAAAACGTACAAACGCAAAACAAACCTTTCTTGATACGTGAGGACTTCACATAAATCCGTGAATACTGATTAAAATCATAATATTTTACAGTTTGTCTGTGTAACTTCATTATCGTTTTACGTTATTTTATTCGTTGTTTTACTTTTACTTTTCAAAATGATTCTAAAGTTATCCGAATTTGATTAATTTTTAATTTTCGTTTAGTTCGTTTATGTGCTTGAAATCATTCTCAACTAATTGTGCAATAATTTGGATTTACGTTATTCATTAATAAATCGCATCTGTGATTTGTATTATCGAATCTGTGATTCTTTTTTAATTATAACTTGATTAAAGTTTTGCGATGTTTTTTCGTTGGTTTCAATTTTAAATGCCGCTGTCACGAGCTAGTTCGATAATCATAAGCAGCCAGGGTTTCTAATACTAGGGATTTTCACGATTGCTTTACATAATTAACTGCCTGCTAATAATTACTCTAGGCCGTGGTAATTGACAGTAAACAATGTATGCAATGTGGTTGTGTATACAATACAATACTCCTTAATTCCAAATACGTCTTGACATTCTTCAGAGCTGCATCCATCCACAACACAAGAGGAGAATCGTACATATATAATCATATAATATAATATTTATTCATTTACTATTTATATTCTCTTCAAAATAATTAACGCTAAAGATAAGCATACGCTTGTTACACTGAATACAACGACATAATTTATAACATGACATTATCACCAACACATGGCGAATGATTGTCAATATCTATACTATGTTATAAGCTAATGCAACAATATGAATTCCATATATGAAATAAAACACACAAACACACACATATATATATGTTTCTACTATGACCAGTATTTTGTTTTTAATAAACATACCGTTTATCTTAAACTTTAAATAACAACAAAATGACAAACCAATACGTCTGGTGGATTCTGTTTTATCAGTTTGTATTCCAAATTTGATTTTAAAACATACGTATTACTCAGGAAAGAACATGCCTTTGCTTTTTGTCAACCTGTGTAATATTTGACACAACTTCTATTGCAGAATTTGTGTCAGAATTAAAATGTCCATTGTGTTCGTCTATCCGCATTCTTATTGTTGGCAACAGTTTGCTATCGTTTCGTCTCGCCCGCTCCCACCTTACTCCTAGTGTCCCCTTTTGTATAGCATTCCTGTCTCGTGAAACTGTTTCCTCTATTTTTTCTTCCCTTAACCCTTGTCCGCTCACTAGTGCCAAATACGTGATTACTGAAATGAATGAATTTTTAAATAATAATAATAGATCTACTACTACTACTATTACTACCAGTAGTAGTAATAGTTGTAGTAGTAGTAATAGTAGTAGTAGTAGTAGTAGTAGTAGTAGTAGTAGTAGTTGTTGTTGTTGTAGTAGTAGTAGTAGTAGTAGTAGTAGTAGTAGTAGTAGCAGTAGTAGTAGTAGTAGTAGTAGTAATAGTAGTAGTAGTAGTAGTAGTAGTAGTAGTAGTAGTAGTAGTAGTAGTAGTAGTAATTGTTGTATAGAAATAATTGAAATTAATTAAAAAAATATATATATAGTGTCGTTATTATCTCAATTTATCCGTAAATTGTAGAAACACGGATACCACACAGATCCTTCTAAACACGTATACCACACAGATCATATCACTGTTAGAATATTTTTCTTGATTTTGTTTTCATAAATATATGAAAGAAACCTGAAAAAAGAATGCAAAATGATATAGTGTAAGCTCCGCCCATAAAGTTTATTGCTTTATTTCACGAGAGGTGATGTTTCTGTGTCATAATAAAATAATGTCCCCCCACTGATCCTACCTTTTTCTAACCGTTCAAACGCGCGGTTGCACTTTACTGAAAAAATATTCATTTTTTTACAAAATCATGATACCTATAGAAAACTCTCATTAATGAGCGGGCTCTCCACTTTATCCCATTGAAAATGATGACATATTAAAAAAGTTATCCTTAAAAATCTTACCTTTGTCGTGCTTTTGTTGACATTTAACTCCCCACCCAGATCTTAAAAAGTCACGTGGTATAGGCACCGTGATCATGAGAACTTAAAATATTTACAAAATTGTGAGATGACTTCTTTACATCCGTAAGTCCGTTAACGTTCCACGACAGGATAGATATTTCACCACCGCCGTGCTCCTACGCGCGCACCGGGGTGCCGTCAATGTAAAGCGTGTCGTAGGCCAGGTAAGCCCGCTTACCCAGCCGCCTCGCCTCCTTCATTTTCGGCACTAGTTGACGCCTTTTCATCATGACTTCAGGAGGAAATTGTTCGAACACCCGGAACGCCGTGCCATCAAGCTCCTTCCACCTTTTTCTCACCATTTCTCTGTCCTTAAAGAACGAAAACTTAGCAACAATGTTTCTTATCTTGCCATGTGTCGGCGATCCCGGAGACCGGTGAACACGTTCGAATCTAATAGAGGTAGCTACTTCCTGTGAACGCTTGAAGGCGCTCACCAAATGCTGGCGTAACTTGACCTCCGTCATCTCCGGCGTCTCCATAACGTTTCCGGTTGCCTCTGGTATTGACGTGAAGATAAGGTTGTTTCGCATAGACTGCGATTGAAGGTAGCTTACGTCCTCCCGAAGGGTATCACGCTCCTTTACTAGCACCTGGACCCTCTCTGCGAGCTCTGCAGCATGGATATCTGCCCCATCTACCTTATCTTCCAGGCGTGATACACGCTCCTCCACCTTTTTAGCCCTCTCCTCATGAACCACCCACAGCTGCTTCATCTCCTTCTCGAAACTCTCCATCCGCTTCTCGATCGAGTCCATCACACTCATCTTTGCCTCTAAACACTGTAAACGAGATGAGACGGACTTCAGAAGAAGCATCACATCACGAATAGTGGGCTCCGCACTGCTGTCTGCCATGTTGTTATCGATACCACTTCCGGTTTCACTGATACCACTTGTACCACTGGTACTTCCACTACTTCAACTACCGCTAGAACAGCGTACCGTAACCCAAACCCTAACCCTTAACACCTAACACATAACAACTAACGCAACGCCTTATAATCCTTTTTATCCTATATATATTTCCTTAGTATCGGCCCCCAAACCCCCGCTTTGTCGATAGTGATAAACAACTGCTAACCGGTAAAGTTCAATCTAGCCGGGAAATGACCTGTGATTGTTTTGTTGTCAGAATCATAGATGGGCGTCATAAAGAGAAGCATGGTCCTGCTTTTCGGGGAAGAATCAATAGATCAACTTTAGTCTTTAGTAATTGGCGTAACTCTTTGGATCAAACATAATTTTCTTAGACAACGACCAAGGAAGCAGGGATACATGTTGCCGAATTTGGTTCAAACTTTGTCTGTTTTCCTGCCATATCACAGGGGCATATGCTAGAATGCCAGTGTAACACTGGCAGGTGAATTATAAAATACACTGAAAAAGCATGATCGGGTATTCTACTGTTATAAACGCGTTCATCTGAATATATGTTCAAACCAAAGATCTTTGTGTATTTTAGATCTTTTGTTTAAACATATACAGTAAGATCGTTTAATGTCAATTTTCCATGTTATGATCCATAATACAAATTTTTCAAAAACGATTTTGGTTCGTGTCGCATCCAGTTAGCTTCTGCCAGTCTTAACGTGTGTCTGATATGACCGAGTACCTTACCATTAGTTTGGGGCTGGATCGGTCCGTTTTTACTTGAGACCGGTTCTTCCTTTCATCTCAGGGGAAGTAATCTGATTTGTTTACATGTTCATTATAAGTTTCGATTTTATCTGCAATTATTTGGTAAATATAATTTTGATTAACGTTTTAAGTTCAATTAAAATTACTTATTTCATCCGAATTAAAAAGATAATACATTCAAGTTTGATATTCAAATAAAATTTTCTCATGGTAATGATTTGTTATTCCCTGACGAATTTAGAAGTTTGGATGCCAATCCTGGAAGGAACCATGACCCTCTATTTTTATAGCCACTTCTGCGAAATAAAGTGGTTTTATGACAGACCTTATTTAAATTTAAATTATCCATCATACCATCTGGAGAGGTAATGAAATAAAAAGAAGAAACACTAACATAGATTCATTTATTGTTTCATTTTATTAAATGCGCATGAACAATATCTTAAATATCAATATCTATGGAAAATTTTGCATCACCTATTGGTCCTTGACCAGTACAATAAGTCTTCCAGACTAAAAGGTTTGTATTTCTGTTTGAAACAAAAGACCTTGGGTTAATCACATCACCAAACGTAGCTTCATTTTAGGACTGTTCAATATATCATTAAGACACGGTCACGGTGTAGTTGCAATAATTCAACTCTCAGCTTTGTAACCCAAAGGGTTGCTGAGAGTTGCAATGCGCCATCTATTGTCCAGAGCCACTGCAAAGGCTAAGGAACACTGATACTGCAAAAACTTATCAATGATTACCTGTCTTAATCACAAAATCATGCAAATGGTACCATTAAAGCAAGAAATAATTGCTTTATATTCTTTGTTATTATTTCGTACGCTCTAGCCACCATATTTGGAAATGTTGTAATGTTGCCAACAAAAAGTGTCGCTATCGGTTAGGTCGCATTACACCAATATTTTCCAATTGTGATATTTAATGTTCCCCGTAGTCGATAACAATGTTTTGAGTCGTTGAATATTCATACTGTTCGAAATTTCAAAATGAAAATGACAGCAAGAATAGTGGTTTGAAATATCATCGTGTTTTTTAGGTTGCATGCAAAGGATAACGTCCGTAGGCTGCCATTCGTGTAAACTTAATGTGTTTATGAAGTTTATTCATCGCTTGCCTTAATTGGTAACGAACGGCGTCTGTTTAGTGATGCGCACTAAATATGTGCGCATATTTGCGATTGTGTTGAAGAAGGGGTGCATATGGACTTTCAGAGCTGCCATAGGAAAAATTATCAAAGCAGGGTTTTTTTTGGCCCGATTTTATAGGAAATTCGGCTATGTTCCCAATCCCAAATTGTATACTTTTTTTCCCAAAATGTGGCAAAAAATTCCCATTTCCAAAAAAAAAAATTTTTTTTTTTTTTTTTTAGAAAGAAGTGTCTAATGTGTATTTAATCACAAGTTTACTGCAATTAAATCTAACAAAGTAGTAAATGATTTTGTTCTTTTCATTTGAATGATTATAAAGAGTTATATCAAATTTAGTATTTCCCTAATCAGTGGACTTTTCGTTTGGAATAAAAAGGCTAATGAATTTATTTTCCCAATTTCATGAATTTGCCGATTAAAATTCCCAATTCCAAAGCCATGGGCTATCTTCCCAAAAAGTGGATAAAAAACCCTGATCAAAAGCTCTGGGAGTACGTTCATATGGACGAGGTCGCGGTGGTGTAGTGGATGAGGTGTCCGCATAGCGATCGGGAGATCGTGGGTTCGCTCCCTACTCTGGGATGATTCTCATTTTCTCCTCCATAGACACCATGTACTGGTTCTTCCCAGGAAACAGACTTGACAGTGCCCATTTTTGCCTAAAATAGGCCTTCCTGTAATAGTCAGGAATTTTCTGTAGGAAGTACGAAGTAGAAGTAGACACTTAAAAGAAATACTGTTGCCCTTTACGTACCCCTAGTGTAGCCCCCTGTTGTCTTATAAATGAAGTGATGCATATTCCCTGAAATATTACCCATAAAAATCAGCTTAATATTCTCAAAGAAAGAGCCCAATATATTTGTTATTCTAAGCACCTTGGGCTGTGCTATGAGTAGGTTTATATAATACAGCCCCTAGAATAATAAATTGCTACTGCATATTCTTGGATAATATGTTTGCTTCTTTTAAAGGTTTTATTTGTCTTTTTATGTCATCCAACCAAAATACCAAGCCACACTTTTTTTTAAATGAATTGCTCCCAAAGAAAACCCCTTTACTGGTAAAACATTCCCGTATAAGGCAACTTAAGAAGTGAAGACAATTTTTCCTTCACAAACGCATCTTGTTTAAATCCTAATGATAAAGAAGAAATATGGTAAAATGAGGGGTATACCAGAAAAATTGCTATTCAATTGCATATTCAGTTAAACATGGTATTGGACCTCTTTTTTGAATAATGTTGTGTCAACCTGGTATTTCAGCCACCTGCAAGTCAACTCTGATTTTAATCAATGATGAGGGGGGAAGTGACATGATTCATTTGACAGTGTAGTGTAATAACTCTTAAACGATTTATTTCACGGTGTATCATAAATTAATTACTCTTTTCTTAAGTTTTCGGACATTTACAATTATTTAAAAAAATTAATGTCCAAAAATTGTGATATTTACAAATGAAATGGTCCAGTTAGTTAGTGTTTACAAAGTTAGATACACCCTTAAAATATACATATTGGAACAACATTTGTATATTTCTGTCAATAATTTTACCAGCCAAAATAATAGCGGCTGCTGGTAAATACCAAGTTTAAAGTCTTAATTATTTAAGCCCCGACATAAATACATGTATTATATTCCTTTTTACACAAAAAAATCAGTAGTATCTGTTTATGTATGTTTTTTCCTGTCCACAGATAGATGACGTCACAGAGCATGCGTAACGTAGAGCTGGATGACGATGCATGGGATGAGGCTGCCTACCCGCCCCCGTACTCCTCCACCGTGGAGCAAGTGCCCCAGGACCGCACCATCGGCTTCCATAAACAGTACCTGTTCTCTGTGGAGGGCGCTCTCAAATGTATAGAAATTGTGAGTATTATGAGTATAGAGGCCTTGTTCTGAGATAACGGGGCATAATGCACATGCGTTAACTGTCTTCTCTGACTAATCAGGGATGAAACTTCCTGCGTTTATGGTATTTTTTGTGTAAATAAGTCTCTTCTTTGTGAAAAATCCCTTAAGGTGGAAAGTATTGACCCTGATAAGCCTCTGCAACTGAACATGCTGATCTGGCTTTCCCAGAGCAAGGCGCCATTACTATATTGATTTCAGTAGTTGTGCAACCTATTACTTTTTTCATGTGAAAGTTTTAAAGCATGGGTGTATTATTCCACGAGCCCGTTGGCTATGGCTGGTGAGCTTGTGATATCAAATGCTATTCAGACCATGAAAAAGTGTTATCCAATTGTTAATTAGAAAATGAATCTAAAAAAGTTAAACAAGGTCTACTCAACAGTATCCTTTATCCTTAAATAAACACTTGGAAAAAGATTATACAGACAATGCCAAAATAGAAAGGGTCTCTTATATCCAGGAGTGTCTATAGATCTATCCCTGAAAAGCACGAGTTTAGAAAAACCCACTAATCACCCCGGTACAAACAACGCTGGTCCATTAAATCAACCAATGAATGCTTGCTTTAAATTATAACGGTTGATACGGTGTGTGATTTTGAAAGGATTATAAATGGGTCATGTTTATTTGTACCAGCAGATTAGTGGGGTTTTCCAAAAAGTTGCTTTTTCTGGGATACATATATTGATAACTATCCAGATGTAACCAGGCAACAATGTGATGCACCAATTGTTAAACCAAAGTCAGCTTATGTACTTCCATCAAGCATTTTCCGGAAATATTTTAGAACAATGAATTTCAACCTTATAAATGTATGAAAACAGACTCTTCCTATTGTTGGAGAAGTAAAAGAATTATTTAAAAGGAAGTATGTTATTTTGTCAAAGACATTGTCTCACATGTTTGCTAGTGTAATTTGCATGTTATATTGTTCAAAACTAAGAAAAAATTACAGATAATATTAATTTAACATTAATATAAAAACTATTATGATTTTTGTACTTGAAAGTTAATGATGAAATGTTTTATTATGATTGCCTAACATTACATAACAGGTTTTTGTACGGGAAATACAGACAGGGCAAGTTAGGATTTGCAAATTGCAAATACTACAACTACTTAACAAGTTGCATTTTGGTGAATAGTAAAGCTGTATTATTGTTGGCTGAAAGCCATTCACTTGCCAATGAAAAACAAGAAGATACTTAACCAGGAGTTTAACCAGCCACGACTGCCAGTATTCTGGAAATATGTTCATGTTTTACTGATGTCAGTGGTTCAATGTGCTTACCAGGAGACTGATTGGAGCGGCATCATGCAAGAATGGGTCTTATGGGATATGCAGTCAGCTTATCTCCAGAACTGCCTGCACATGCACACAGACTGGTCATGAGCTACCCTGTCCACTTTAAAATGAGGCAAGTTTTTGTGGTCTCATTAGCAGACAGGGTAGCTCCTTACCTGACTGTGCTGATTCAGGCAGCATATGGCATAAGACCCATTTTCGCATGAAGCTGCTCATTTTTATGTACAGGTGCTGAGCTTGATAGGGTTCATTGCTATCATCGCTGGGTCGTGTGTGGGGTCAGGATTCATTGCCTGGGTTACCATATCTGCCTTCATCACCACCATACTGATCGTGATCCTGGTGTCCTTCAATGTCAACTCCAGAGTCCACGCATACTGGCCGGTGTATGTAAGTGTATCTTATCAATATCTTCTTTCAGTAGTCATTTGGTCTTACGTTTTACTTTCCAGTATATGAGCCTTGTCCTAGCATAAAAAAATACAAAATCAGCAGCATGCTGGGAAAATAGGGCTTAATTCATGTGCGTAAAGTGTAATCCCAGATATGTTTGTTCAGTCTGCACAGGCTTGTCAGGTTTGTCACTCTCCGTCTAAACTTGATATTTGTTTAGAAAAGAATTTTTTAAACCTATTTATTTTAGCTCAATTGCATTTTAAGTACTTACTACTTCAAAATGCCTTTAAGTCCCTTTCCTGGGTAGAACCAGTACTTGTTGTGTATGGAGGAGATGTAAAGAACACTCACAGTGGGGATATAGCCCATGACAGTCCCTAGGAGGACACCAGTGTTTTTTCCACCATTTTGGGAATTAAGCCGGGTCACTTGGATTTGACAAATTTGCAGCGTTTTATACAAAAATTGGAAAATTAGTGTTGTACATGTAGTTGATTTGCTAACAAATGCTTTAAAATTGACAATACTACTATTGGGAATATTTAGGTTCCATATGGGAAAAAAAAAATCCTATTCCATTGGGAATGGGTCAAAATACCGGCCCTGAATTTGAACGAAAAAACAACAACTGGACACCATATCCACTACCCCACAGCGACCTATAAAACATTTCTTAAATCTGACTCGCCAACATATGTATGTTTCTTATCAGAATTATACCAAGAGCTGTATTCATCATAATAAACTTGAACTCAAACTCTGTCTTTTGCCGCACATTTTATTGGATATTGATTGAAGGTTTCTTATTTTGTGTTTTTGTTTCAAGTGCTATTTCACTGTCCACTTTCAGTAACAATGGAAGATGGTGATAAATCAAGCTGCACTTTTTTTCAAGTCTTGAAATCATTATGTTTGAACTAAAATAGGAAGTCTAATGTAGAATTGAAATCTATTACAATGGCGGGAATATTAAAATAATAAGAAAAACACAAACAAAATGTTTAAAAATCAATCGTGACGCTTTTGGG